>NC_141554.1:102662500-102962500 GCF_021556685.1 Rattus norvegicus | reverse complement strand
TTTCGAAGTCGGTGTTGTGTTTCTAAAAAGAAAAAAGAGAGGGAATACATTTTGTGGATGTGTAGTCATGTATGGAGGAAAGGGCATGCCTTGGCAGGCATTCCTTCCCCTTGAGGGACCAACCGCAGGAAGGTATAGTATAGAATAGAGTTTATTCACGGCATTGGGTGTGGAGTTAAGAGGTTAGTAGAGAAAGAGAGAAAGAGAAAGGAAGAGAGAGAGACACACACACACACACACACACAGAGAGAGAGAGAGAGAGAGAGAGAGAGAGAGAGAGAGAGAGAGAGAGCAGAGAGCAGATAAGACAACTAGAGAAGTAGAGGCTTGCCATGAGAACTTGGAGAGATGGGGGAATGAGGAGAGAGGGAGGAAGGGGAGAAATGACAGAATCAGCAAGAGAGAGCAGAGGGAGCAAGCTGCCCCTTTTATAGTGAGTCAGGCATACCTGGCTGCTGCCAGTTAACTGTGGGGCAGAGCATGCCTCGCTGTTGCCAAGTAACTGTGGGGCTAAGCTAAGACAACATGCTAACAGAAGATTAAAGAAAAATTATGGCAGTTTTGTTGCACTATCCAGAGATCCAGAGAGCTGCTTTTAAAATTCTTACTAGCAGAGAGAATTGTCTCAACCAGAGAGAGCTATCTCAAGCAAAAAGCTAGGTTTCTCAACCAGATAAGTATTTCAGAATAGCAAGAAAAAGCAATCTAGGTCAGAGCAGAACACACACACACACACACACACACACACACACACACACACACACACACACACACACACAGATACATAGGGAAGGGGAAGGAGAGGGAGAGGGAAGGGTGGGGGAGAGGGAGGGGGACAGGGAAATGGAGCAATCTGAAAAGCAATCTCATGCAATAGCCAAGTCCTATCTACAGAGAGCTGTCTAGGGAGCCATCTGCAGAACACTGGCCTCCAGCTTGGGTCCAGGATTTGACTCCGAGTTGTTTGTCTTCCAAGCTTCCACATGCCCCTTCTCTCAGACTCCCTCTCCAAGTTGAGATTTGTTCTTTGCAAGTTTCTGGATTTAAGAGACGGTTTTTTCAAGCTGCCTCTTAAGAATTCAATAAGAATTCAGTGAGAAGCCACAATAAGACAGTCTGAGTTAGTGAGCATGGACAGGAGTTTTGAGCCAGGATATCAGAATTGAACCAGACAGCCAGAGTTCAGAAAGAAGTAGGAAGTGTGAGCTTATTCAGCACTAAGCAGCTAAGATGACAATCACATCTGCTGAACAAAAGTTCCTTTTCCGCAATGTCATTGTTAAGCTGTATTTTTGAAATGGAAATTTTAAAGTCATTATATATTTCCTTTATGGATATGAAATATCTTAAATTTATTTGAGAAATGGTCTGATTCTTTGTGTTTTACAAGGACTTGACATTGTCTCGAAATATATTTATTCTGAAATCAGCACTATCTCTCTCTATACATATATTTACATCAATACATAATAATGTATTTGTTTACTTGACCATTCCAATGCATATAGGAAGTTCAATTTTGTTCTAGTCTGGCCTTACTCCTAAGAAAGAAAATAGATCTTGACATGCTCTTATCTCTTTCAAGTTAATAAAATCATAATGTCAGCAAACAAAAGCATATTTAAATGTCATCAAAATTATGAAATTGGAATAGTAGAAGCATGTATACAGACACATATATACATGTACATTATTTCCCTAGAAATATTATGTTTCATGGCTATTTTAATGAAGGACTTTTGAATTCATCTAGTTTAAAATACAGAAAATATGTCCAGTTCTTAGATATATTTTTATTATGTTTCAATTTAAATTGAAGATTTTGTGTATTATAGAACCTGATTTTGAATTCATATATATATATATCCTGAAGCAAATAACCTATTTCCAGAAGTCATTAGTTTTTCTCTTGAATCTTTAAAGTTTTATGGTTGTTTTTAACAACAACAGCAAAAATTTTTGCATGTCTAATCGATCTGATAATAGACACACACAGGAAAATTTGCTTCATAGTGCTTCACATTTTCTTTTTGATATTTTTATGATAGGCCAAAGACAGTCTTCATTTACATTGTTTAGACAGTGTAATTTTTTGAAAAGAATATACACATGTTTTCATTCAAATTTTCAGCATAACCCATAGTGAGATTTAGAGACTCTGGAAAGATACAGCTTGGAGGTTGTATTTTGGTTTTTTGTTTTGTTTTGTTTTGTTTTTTCATTTGTTTGTTTTTTTGCAACTCCACTATGTTTTAACTGGGTGACCTTCAGAGAGTTATTTCACCTCTTGTCCTTCACTGTAGGAGATAACGATGTTCATTTCAGAAGGCCTTTTGAGACTCTCAAAACATAAATATTTTAACTTTTCATTGTATGGTTTAAAACCTACAACACAATTAATGCCACTACTGTAATAGTCACTACTATAAGGGATCATTTGTTTGGTAGATGTATTTGGATATGACTTTACTTTTGGATTTAAAGTCTATCATGTACTACTTACATGTCTCATGTACGTCTTCATAGGTTGTATGATTATTAGAAATTCAACCTTATAGTTACCTATAGCAGAAAATTATTGAACCCTGTACTAAGTGCCCATCTCCAGAATAAGTGTTTGGGAGTGAAAAATGAATAAAACCAAGTGCTTGTACTCCAGGAGCCTTTTAGGATTTAAAAGTAAAGGCATTCATTTTATCTCTTTAAACAGCAAAAAATAAAAAAGGTAAATGGTAATGATTATCACTCAAATTAGGTCTACATTTTGACAAATCGCATAGAAGATTGTTCTTTATTTGTTAGAGTGTAGAAAAAAATGAAAAATACCCTTATGTTTTCCTTTCCATTTATCTACCATGTGTGCAGACAATGAACCCCAGGGAAACAAGGCACCCACCAACATTCTATTATAGATTCCCTCAGTATTTCTTCTATGTTTTTATTGCTTTTTCACGTGGCTTGACATTTTCATGTGAGTAAAATATAGTCCCACAGTCAAGTTGTTCCCAGTCAGGTCTACAAAATAAAAGTCATTCAATAAGCATTAAAAAAATGTAAAGGAAAGTTCTAGAAACCAATCCAGTGCTGATATTCATTTGAGCAATTTTTCTTTGATTAAAACTACACACAATCATTCATTTAAGGGATATGATATTTTTATTTTGTCAAAATATGCAGTTAGAGTAGTCAGAGTAACAATAGATACTGTTTTAGGAGAATAAATCCTCTAAGGAATGAAATGTTTACTGAAGTATATGTTAGGTCAGACCATAAAGGTATTTTTTTGTAACCATATTTTGGTACAAGAAATCCAAGACCTTAGAGGATAATATGAACTGAAGGAGCCTTTGGGGTATTATTCTAATCTAAGAGTTTCATGCTAGGAACGTGATTTTTCCAGGATTTTTTCTGTGGCTGGACAGTGTATAATGTCCTTGTTACTTTAGTTTTAAATATCTCTTATGACCAAAGAATCCCAGGACACATAGGGGGCTAAGAATGAAGGCAAAATTCTTTATGTCTCTGTTTCTTTCCTTTCCCATCTGTCTGATGATAGTAAGAACATTTATTTTATATGATTATTGATTATTTTATTAAATATGTAAATATGTATGTTATATAGCACACACACACACACACACACACACACACACACACACACACAGACACATATGCCTAGTATACAGTAAATGATGGCTAGTTTCATGAGCAGAGTTTCCTTTCTTATTGTGGGTTAAATGAAAAATTTTCCTAGATTTATGAACATTTAAAATTAATTATGATTATCAAATAATTACGAATTCATTGATTATTTACATTGTGATCGAAGCAAAGAAAATATTCTAAAAAATGTGAAGAAAACAAATATCTAGGGACATGGACAAAATCCATGTTTTGAAAACCCGGTGTAAAGACATTTCAGAAAGCAAAAAGCAGTGAGATACTACACATTCTAGAAGTTGTTCTGAAATGATATCCTTTTCTCCTTTTTCTTTTTTCCTTTTAATATTAATATTATTATGTAACTTTAGGAAAGTTACATCAGAACATGTATTTTTTTTCCTTATTTAGTCATTATAGCTAGATAGTACTTGAAAAAGTCAATAAGAAGACATGTGTAGTTATATTCGCGTGACTGAACCTATATAAAGCAAAGCTATTTTTAAAACTGCAGTATAAGAAAGCTAAATATTAGAAACTTTGTATCATATGCATGTTTGTATATTTTCTTATCCTTAAATCTGAGATATTCAGTTAGTTTTAGATCATTTTTCAATTTGAGGTTCTTCTGTTCTCCAAAATATTTAATTATTCTCCATTTAGTAATGAATCATTCCAAAATACTTACATGGATTTGATGTGTCCCTATACTTTGACCATCATCTGCATTTTGAACCTAATTCTAAATAATGTTTCCAGATGAAATTGTGGTGTATTTCAATACAAGTTTTCAGAACTACCTTTTTAAATTTCAAAACATCTAGGAGTCTTATTTGTTTTTAATTTCTGCTTCAAAATATTGCCAGATAAATCAGTAAAGTGCTATGATCCATTCTTAGAATTCTCTTTTACAATAAAAACAACTTTGTTTGACATTCAAATTATTTTTTTTTTCTAAAGAAAGCCAATGAGTTTCAGTAAGAATGTGCCTATGGTAATTGTCAACAAAATTTGGAATTTCCTAGGAAACCTCTAGGCATGCTTGTAAGGGATGACTTTGAATGCCATAATTGAAGTGGAGAAGACATGCAAACTGTGGGTGATATCATTCCCTGGACCGGGGTCCTGTGCTGTATAAGATAGAAGAGGCTAGCTGAACAGCAACATGCATTCATCCTTGTCTTTCCAGATTATGAATGCAATATGATTGGTTTAAGCTCCTGACTTGACTTAACTATCATGATGGGCTGTGGTGTGAAATATAAACTTAAAATGGACCATCTCTCCCTTTAAGATGCTTTGCTCAGAGTATTTTATGATAACAACAGAAGCAGAAACTTAAGTAGGACCCCACCACAGTTACATTTTTCTACAATTTGAAACTCATTCTCGCCTCACTTGTAAGAAGATAGGCTATGATAGTGTGAGGTTACAGAGAAAAAATGTTATCTCTGTTTTGGTTTTCTTGAAAAAATATGCACTTGGTATACTAAAAAACTAAAACTCTACCATTTACATACATTTAGACAGAAATATCTGACATATATTAAACTCCCTCCAGAAAAGCAAGTAATTATGATAAAAATATCTTCTCAACTCTTTGTTTTGATTTGTACCATTTCCAATAAACAGTACTCACTTCCGGCACATTTTCATTTATATGTGCTGGAAATGAGAAAGTGTAGCACATTTGCTTTCCCAAGGGAGCCTTGCTTTGAGCATATTTGAGCAGTGACCTGATTAAGCTGCCAGTGTGTGTTCATATTTTTGTAGAACCTTTAAAATAGAAATGTAGAGTGAAAGGACAATGCCTGAGAACTAGACTATTTTACTCTACAGCAAATGAAAAATATGAAGGAGTGTATTTTCTTTCATAGAAAAGGGTTTCACAACTTTTGCCCTTTATCAGATTTTTTTAATAGGCAAACTTTATCTGTGAAATTACTTTTTTCAGTAAAAGTTGTTCTATGCAAATTGAGAATCTTGAATCCTAGAATTCTGGCTGGCAGCTGCCAGATTTAAAGGCTGTGAACATCTCAAGCCAAGTATAAAATCCCTCTCTTCAGATATGGGGATTGACGTGTGTTCTTGAGTGACTAAAGTAGTAACTATAGGAGCAGTTTGAGTACATTTGTAAATTGAATTATTATACATTGTTCCAGGAAGGAATTTTTAAACAGCATTCTGATTTTTAAAAAGTAAAAAGAAGCAAACGGGAATGTGGGCAGGTAAGGAAGAGTCATTCATATTTGTGATAAGCCTTTTAATCAATCATTTTAACTTCCACAATAGTATATCAGATCAATAGAGAATGATCTCATTAGGAATGAATATGGTTCCTTTTTTTATAAAGGCACATGTTCAGCTTCAAGGCATTCCATTGTTGAATAAATTATATTCTTATGGCCTTTTGTATTGTAGACATTACAGCATTCTCAAAGACTTCTTGGTTACCTAATATTCTTCCCTCAAATGTCTCGATTAAAAGGAAACTTTTTCTAATAACCCCCTATTCTGCTTCTGTATCTTTCTATCATTTTCATATCATTCTTCAATTCAAATCTTATTTTAATTAATTTGTAAGATTTCCCAACTATAAAATATGTAATATATAAGCCACACAAATAATACCAACCATCTTATTCATTCATTCACCTTACATAGTGATCAGTTACCCCCTCTATTCCAAGTCCCACATTTGCAAATTCCTACCCCTATTACACTCTTTCCCTCCCATTAGAGAAGGGAAGCCCACTTGAGTAACACAGTATCTTGGGGTATCCAGTTACAGCAGTATTAAGTACATATTCAACCAAACAGTAGTCCTGATAGGAGAAGGAGATGCAATAGCAGGCAACTCCACTCCGATTTTTAGGGTACCCACATGAAGACCGAACTGTACATCTCCTATAAATATATAGGAGGCATTGGTCCAGCTCCTGCATGCTCTTTGGTTGGGGGTCCAGTCTCTGTGAGCTGTCTTGGTCTGAAGCTAGTTGACACTGTAAGCCTTCTTGTATTCTTGACCCCTCCAGCTTTCTCAATTCTATCCCCCATTTTTCCACATGACACCTTGTGCTCCTCCTGATGTTTCCATATATTAATATGTGCTATGAGCAATGAAATATTCTAAGCAATTTTCAAACTTTCTAATATTTATACTTTATAGCTATGTTATCCCATAAACCCATTTCACAGATGAGTCAACTGAGGCCAATTGATGTTGAAATATCTTTTTTGAGGCTATGTATTTGGTGAAAATAGAAAGAAAGATTAAATCTGACTTGGGTGTTGGTCTTTCATTACATTAAATTCCCTTTTTTTTGTCATGATATTTCTGGCCCTCCCTTGTACTTCTAAATACTTAATTCGTGCTATAAATACTTAATTGGTGCTAGTAAATAGTAGATTCACAATAACACATTTGCAGAATGATGTAATTGATTTATTAAGAAACTCATCCACTACTATGCATGTGCTATGACACTACTACAACAAAACAAGAATGAAAAACCTGGCACCTGAGTGTAACCTTCCTGAAATAAAAATGAATTCAGCTAATTATTAGATTCTAACACTAACAGATGGGTCTGCCTACTTGAATCTGTAAAAGAATACTATTTACTAGAAACAGTTTTGCTTTTAGTTTTACTCAATTTAATGAAAAGATTCAGAGAGTATAGACAAACACAGAGACAGCATGGCTTTCTAGACAAAGTCTAGATCAAATGTCTTAGCACTATTAAGAATGAAGACAAACTGATAGTGTCCAAGATAATGTTTTCTTTGAGGAAAGAAGCGGTGACTATCCATGAGTTAGGCATACTAAAAGATGCGAAAGAACATGCAAATTCTAAACTATCTTTTCTCTACTAGTTTTTAATTTCATCTGACAAGTCTATTTTTAGAAAGAAATAAGTTAATGGCTACTATCATGTAAACTTATTTGTAGATATGCACACATATGTAAATTTTTTAAAACATGTATACTACACACGCAAAGGTAAATTCTCAGAATATATCAATTAAATATTGAGCTTGACATTTTTGATAGCCTTAAAAAACTGATTGGTTCATAAATACTGGTCATGCTAGTTCTATGTGAGTAATTTTCAGTTCGATAATAGTCTGTGTTGTACAGAATCTTGTGCAGAGCAAGATAGTGCCCCAGAGAGACTAGATTATCTAGTGGAATATGTCACTGAATGGCATCTAGAGGAACGATCAAGAGATCCCTGGAGTTCTTTTCACTCAAAAATTGCCCTTAGACAAAGCTATCAGTAATGTTGATATGTTAGTTAACATTACTTAATTCATGATCTCACAATCCATTGCTCTGAAATCATTATACAGTCTAGCAAAAAATACAGAAATAATCAGACAGATATCTAATAAGGTTTATTACAGTATTTTTGACATTGGAAAAATTAATTATGATGAAAAAACAATGTTATCCAAGGATTGTAAAAAGTTTGCCCAATTATTCTTAAACCTCAGACAGAAGGGTCTATGAGAAAACCAGCAGTCTTTACTGACCTGGACAGCAGAGATCTTTCAGACACTGAACCACTAACCAGGTAGTGTATACTGGCTGATATGAGACCCTCACACATATTTAGCAGAGGGCTGCCTTGTCTTGCCTCAGTGAGAGAAGATGCATCTAACCCTCAAGAGATTTGAGGGAGTTTAGAGGTATGGTACAGTGTGGGTAGGGGCATCCACTTGGAGATTGAGGAAGGAAGTACGAAATGGGGAGTGGTTAGTGGCAGATCTGGAGGGGGATGAAGTGTAAAAAAAGATTAAAGAATAAAAAAAGAGGGGGTTGGGGATTTAGCTCAGTGGTAGAGGGCTTGCCTAGCAAGCACAAGGCCCTGGATTCAGTCCACAGCTCCGAAAAAAAAGAAAAGAAAAAAAAAGAAAAAATAGAAGTAAATTCTTACGTAACAAATTATTGTTTAAAGGTTCCTGGTTACTATTTTTTTCTGTTTTTGTTACATATTCTCACTCAACAATATTATCATGTTTTGAATTTTTTCTTAGAAAATCAATACAAATGAGTCATGATGCTGAATCATAAACTGAAACACAAAGATGTTTGGATTTACTCTTGTCCTTATTTATATAAACACACATACATTCAGCTATAAAGCTTTATAACTTGGTACAATTCCTGTCAAGCTAACCAGCAAACTGCAGATTGCAGATTTATCAAAAGGAACACATATATGCATATATGGCAACGGTGATTTATGAAGTTGTTTCAAAGATGTCCACAAAGTATTTTGTTGTTCTTATATCCCAATCCAGTCTTCAGTGATATCTAAAAAACTAACTCAGTTAAAAAATTACTCAAGTGATTAAGATATTTAACCAATATTATTCTGATTGTTTTCCTTTAATTATTTTATTAAGTTTGAAAAATTAAATGAGTGGTGATTTTTATATATTAATAAAAATTATGTCAGACATCCAGTATAGGTTTAGGTACTTAATATTTGTTTAAAATAGATAAGACAAAGTGTCTTATTGATGTGTATAAGAAAAGTTTATTCTTGCTTAGTTCTTTCTATCTCATGAACTATGGGAGTTCAGACTTAATAATATAGAATAAAATAAAAAATACATAATTTTCTTCTGCAGTGTTTTGATTCTCTTAAGTGTAGTGTATGTGACTAAACTCTCAGTTTTTATGTGTTAACAAATGTTCATATATGTACATGATGTATGTTTTAATTTGCTACCACTAATGATAAATATTAAGATCAGCAACACCTACAATAGAAACCATGGAGTAAATATTGCTTTTTTATTCATTCATGAATTTAATGCTTAATGGAGAACTATACTTAAACCCTGACCATTTGAACCCCATCTCTGGTAGACTAGAATTTCATATCATTGCTTATAACATCAAGTGATGTTAGCCAACCAAGTTAAGTATTAATAGTTCAGTGTACAGAATGTCCAAACAACCTATATGGTATTACCAAGGAAACAGAAGACAAGGAAACAGAAGAAAGTGACATTTAAAGGCTTCTAAGGGTGTTGTTTCCCTAATTTCTTTCTCGGCTTGTTTCTCTTTTGTGTAGAGGAACGCTACTGATTTATTTGAGTTAATTTTATACCCAGCCAATTTGCTGAAGTTGTTTATCAGCTTTAGTAGTTCTCTGGTGGAACTTTTGGGATCACTTAAATATACAATCATATCATCTGCAAATAGTGATATTTTGACTTCTTCTTTTCCGATCTGTATCACCTTGATCTCCTTTTGTTGTCTGATTGCTCTAGCTAGAACTTCAAGAACTATATTGAATAAGTAGGGAGAGAGTAAGCAGCCTTGTCTAGTCCCTGATTTTAGTGGAATTGCTTCAAGTTTCTCTCCATTTAGTTTAATGTTAGCAACTGGTTTGCTGTATATGGCTTTTACTATGTTTAGGTATGGGCCTTGAATTGCTATACTTTCCAGGACTTTTATCATGAAGGGGTGTTGAATTTTGTCAAATGTTTTCTCAGCATCTAATGAAATGATCATGTGGTTTTGTTCTTTCAGTTTGTTTATATAATGGATCACGTTGATGGTTTTCCATATATTAAACCATCCCTGCATGCCTGGGATGAAGCCTACTTGATCATGGTGGATGATTGTTTTGATGTGCTCTTCGATTATAATAGACACAAATAATATAAAGTACCTCGGTGTGACTTTAACTAAGCAAGTAAAATATTTGTACAATAAGAACTTCAAGACACTGAAGAAAGAAATTGAAGAAGACCTCAGAAGATGGAAAGATCTCCCATGCTCATGGATTGGCAGGATTAATATAGTAAAAATGGCCATTTTACCGAAAGCAATCTACAGATTCAATGCAATCCCCATCAAAATACCAATCCAATTCTTCAAAGAGTTAGACAGAACAATTTGCAAATTCATCTGGAATAACAAAAAACCCAGGATAGCTAAAGCTATCCTCAACAATAAAAGGACTTCAGGGGGAATCACTATCCCTGAACTCAAGCAGTATTACAGAGCAATAGTGATAAAAACTGCATGGTATTGGTACAGAGAGAGACAGATAGACCAATGGAACAGAATTGAAGACCCAGAAATGAACCCACACACCTATGGGCACTTGATTTTTGACAAAGGAGCCAAAACCATCAAATGGAAAAAAGATAGCATTTTCAGCAAATGGTGCTGGTTCAACTGGAGGTCAACATGTAGAAGAATGCAGATCGATCCATGATTATCACCCTGTACAAACTTAAGTCCAAGTGGATCCAGGACCTCCACATCAAACCAGATACACTCAAGCTAATAGAAGAAAAACTAGGGAAGCATCTGGAACACATGGGCACTGGAAAAAATTTCCTGAACAAAACACCAATGGCTTATGCTCTAAGATCAAGAATCAACAAATGGGATCTCATAAAACTGAAAAGCTTCTGTAAGGCAAAGGACACTGTGGTTAGGACCAAACGGCAACCAACAGATTGGGAAAAGATCTTTACCAATCCTACAACAGATAGAGGCCTTATATCCAAAATATACAAAGAACTCAAGAAGTTAGACTGCAGGGAGACAAATAACCCTATTAAAAAATGGGGTTCAGAGCTAAACAAAGAATTCACAGCTGAGGAATGCTGAATGGCTGAGAAACACCTAAAGAAATGTTCAACATCTTTAGTCATAAGGGAAATGCAAATTAAAACAACCTTGAGATTTCACCTCAAACCAGTGAGAATGGCTAAGATCAAAAACTCAGGGGACAGCAGATGCTGGTGAGGATGCGGAGAAAGAGGAACACTCCTCCATTGTTGGTGGGATTGCAGACTGGTACAACCATTCAGGAATTCAGTCTGGGGGTTCCTCAGAAAATTGGACATTGAACTGCCTGAGGATCCAGCTATACCTCTCTTGGGCATATACCCAAAAGATGCCCCAACATATAAAAAAGACACGTGCTCCACTATGTTCATCGCAGCCTTATTTATAATAGCCAGAAGCTGGAAAGAACCCAGATGCCCTCCAACAGAGAAATGGATACAGAAAATATGGTACATCTACACAATGGAATATTACTCAGCTATCAAAAACAATGATTTTATGAAATTCGTAGGCAAATGGTCGGAACTGGAAAATATCATCCTGAGTGAGGTAACCCAATCACAGAAAAACACACATGGTATGCACTCATTGATAAGTGGCTATTAGCCCAAATGCTTGAATTACCCTAGATGCCTAGAAGAAATGAAACTCAAGACGGATGATCAAAATATGAATGCTTCACTCCTTCTTTAAAAGGGGAACAAGAATACCCTTGGCAGGGAATAGAGAGGCAAAGATTAAAACAGACACAGAAGGAACACCCATTCAGAGCCTGCCCCGCATGTGGCCCATGTATATACAGCCATCCAATTAGACAATATGGATTAAGCAAAGAAGTGCAGACCGACCGGAGCCGGATGTAGATCTCTCCCGAGAGACACAGCCAGAATACAGCAAACACAGAGGCGTATGCCAGCAGCAAACCACTGAATTGAGAATAGGACCCCCGTTGAAGGAATCAGAGAAAGAACTGTAAGAGCTTGAAGGGGCTCGAGACCCCATATGTACAACAATGCCAAGCAACCAGAGCTTCCAGGGACTAAGCCACTACCTAAAGACTATACATGGACTGACCCTGGACTCTGACCTCATAGGTAGCAGTGAATATCCTAGTAAGAGCACCAGTGGAAGGGGAAGCCTGTCCTGCTAAGACTGAACCCCCAGTGAACTAGATTGTTGTGGGGAGGGCGGCAAGGGGGGGAGAATGGGGAGGGGAACACCCATAAAGAAGGGGAGGTGGGAGGGGGATGTTTGCCCGGAAACCGGGAAAGGGAATAACACTTGAAATGTATATGAAATACTCACGTTAATAAAAAAAAAAAAGAAATAAAGGCTTCTAAGATATTCTGGTGTACTTCTTTATAATAATCCAATAGCATTTTGTTGATAGGGTACATTCAACTGTGCTAGAAATAGATATAATATACAATACAATGTGTTCTAATTCATTGAAGAAAAATAGTAACTATAGGAATACTGATAATTCAGAGGACTGCTGGGTAAAATACACCAAAGCAGCAGATGATATTTTATTCTGCAACTTATTTTGATGTTTGATTGGTGACATATAGATTTATAAATATGGAAAGAAGATTTAATTCAGAATGGGAAGATTGAACACCTTTGTGGATAACCAAACTAGCTGGTCAAATAAAAGACAGTCTCATTGGAAAGCTTTGTATTAGACAATAGTTTTGTGCTAGTTAGTACATTTCTGAGAAATGAAAAGATAAATCAATAAATTCATTAGACATCGTCTCCTTATAAGCCATGTAAATTTCCTGTTTTATACAGCCAAATATTATTTTAGGTAATATTTGAAAATCAAAGATGTAGCAAAATTATTGTGTCTGAACAACCTTGCAATGTTAAATGCAAATATTAATTGAAGGAGAATCTTATAAACCACATTTAACCACATTCTTCCATAATGTGCTATTTTAGATCTAAACAGTGAAACTATATTGAATTTGTCTTATATTCTATCATAAACATCAAATATTAGGTGGTAATTATTCTAATATACCGATGATATTTACTTGATAGCATTTAACTTTAATGCATTCTTTAACTTCTTATAGTAAAGAGCAAATGGACATTAAAAAAAAAAAAAAAACGGACTCAGTAAACCAAACCCAACAATAGAAACCAATCTAATAGAAGCAGCACGTAAATTCCTGAATTAAAGGACTATATTCCACAACTAAACTGAGGAAAAGCTCTACTATGTTCACCGGATTAGCTTGTCTTTATCTTCGAGATTTCATATTGATATCGTGTGTGTGTGTGTGTGTGTGTGTGTGTGTGTGTGTGTGTGTGTCTGTGTGTGTCTGTGTGTGATCATTGATATTGTTTGCTCTTCAAAATAGTATATACAATATCTAGTTAATTTTAAGCACAATCAGTGTGAATTGGCTTGATTGTGCCAAGCAGATTGTCTTAAAGTGAAGTTCTGTTATAAAAATTAATGTAGGTTTCACATTGTTTTTCTGGGACTCAAATATTACTGAGTGGAATCCTATGACTACTTATTTCCTCAAACAAATGAAATCATTGGTTTATAGGGAAAAAATTTAAAAAGTATATAAAGAAGTAGTAGTTATGACTCCTCAGTTCTGGTGGTAGCTGCCTTCTGAAAGAAGACTACTTGTCACATCACCCCAGATAGATACCTGGTCCAAACTAGATGTATCCCCAGTCCTTACAACACTAATATGACCAAGTTCATTCTTCCTCAAAGATTCTATTGTCTAACATGACCAGTTTCACTGTAGACTTCATGCAGAGTTAGGTCCCCTTTGGGAATACTCGCTGTTTGTTCCTTTCTTTGTTTTAAATTTCAACATCTTTAGTCTAGGATTTCCTGTAAGCTTAATGTAAAGCTAGATTCCCTTTGGAAATACTTCCTGTTTGTTTGTTTGTTTGTTTGTTTGTTTGTTTGAAGTTTCAACATCTGTGCAATTGTCAAAGCAATTATTGTGTGCTGGTCATTTGAAATTAGACTTGATTTATATAAAACAATAGCTGCTAGTTTTATTTTCATATACATGATAAATATCCTTGCTCAGGAAAAAAGTGAAACAAACCCATTACAGTTTCACACTGATGTATTGAAATTTTTGAGCAAAGTGTGACATAAATTCAGGAGAATGATACCAGATTCTATTCCTAAAATATATACTATAAAATTACATATAAAGAACTGTGTATTCAACAGGATTACCTTAAATTTTCATTTGCATCATTTATGTTTTATACATGCTTTATAAAAGGTATCAAATTATGTTTGAATCACAAGAACTTAAAATTACATTAAATTTATGATTTATGCAGTAAATAAATTATTGGTGATTAAATTTGAAATGTAATTATAGAAAGATAATAATAAAGTATCATATTGGACAATTAAAAAATAGATCTCATTTATGTATATCCTAATGGTAATTTTGGTGTTTATTTTCCTTCCAGTCAGTCTTGCTTATATTAAATATGTAGTTTTGTTTTAACATACCTATAACTATACAGCATGTTCCCATTTGCATTATTTTTCTATTTTACTGCATGTGCTTATCTTTAGTTTTTACCTGATCTTATTGCTCTGTTTATTGCCTTTATTCTCATCTCTAATGCTCAGACTCCTGTAATCAGAACATAGCAATGACTTTGGTTACTCCTACATCAGGCCCAGATTCTTACACATATATCTTTGATATCATTGAAATTACCACTACTCACTTCCATACCAGAAACAACCTAAGAAAGATCAATTTCATTAGCTCTTTTAAAAACGCGATCAACTTTGGGGAGGGATGAAAACTACTTTTATCTGTGCATATAAAGATGAATATTTAGAAAGCAGTTAGAAGTTATACAGGTTTAGGAAAGCAGCAGTAATTAGTTTTCCTCTCCCTTCCATGGTCTCAGTAGTCACATGTACTTAGCTAGTTTTATAATATCAAGCACTAATTCACTCCTATGAAGAAGACTTTTAGTTTAATTGGACAGTCGTTGCCTACTATCATCAAGATATAAATGAACCTCATGCATCTTTAAGGATATATTTCCATGCTGGTTATTGTGCTGGCTCCCAAGCATCATGGTGGTTAGGGCTGTTGTTTGCTTTCCTTCTTTAGCGGTTTAGTTTGTGAGTCATCTTCCAGTACTCTAATAGCTAGCACTCAGGGAAGACCCAGTCCCAATTTATACATCTACTTTCTGCCTCTGAAAAGAAAAGCTACCACCATGAAATCTCATCAGCATGGTTGCCTAAACAAAACATGAACAATCCCAACACCAGTGGACTAATCAATGAAATTAGGGAAAATATCAATAAGTCTTACCTTGAAATGAATAGAAACAAATACAAGCAGGCAAAACTGAAAGGATACGATAGTTTGTACTTATGTATTGATATGTGTGTGTGTGTGTGTGTGTGTGTGTGTGTGTGTGCGCGCGCGCGCGCGCGCGCGCTCGAGTGCATGTGTGCCTGAGTTGGAAGGAGGGTGTAAGGAATGGGAGGTGAAGGAGAGAGAAGACAGGGTAAATAGTGTCATTTTTAATATGAAGTAATCACTAAAACATTGATATATTAAAAGAGTCTTATTTATAGCTTTGAGTTACATTCACTAGCTCGTGTCGTTTATTTTCAACCTTTGAAACTCTGTTAGCTGGATTTATGTCACCTTGGTACAAGCTTGAGTAAACTGAAACGAGGCAACCTCGATTTTTAAAAATATGCCTCCATAAGATCAAGCTGTAGGCAAGCTTGTGAGGAATTTTCTTAATTAGTGATTGAGAGGGAGGATGTAGCCCTTTGTTGGTGGTGTCATCCCTGGGTTCGTGGTCCTGTGTTCCATTAGAAAGTCATCTGAGTACATGGCCTCTTCATCAGCTCCTATCTACAGGTTCCATCCATGTTTGAGTTCTTGTCCTGACTCCCCTTATTAATGAACACTGATAATGGAAGTGTAACCAAATAAACCCTTTTCTCTCAATTTGCTTTTGACCATGGTGTTTCATTACATCAGAAGTAACCCTAACTAAGACAGAAAAAAATATTTGTTCAATACTGGGTTGCAATTCAATGATGTCTTTAAAATAAAAATAATAAAATAGTATGTAATTTAAATTTTTATTTAGATATTTTATTTATTTACATTTCTAATGTTATCTCCTTTCCCCTCTGGAAACCCCGTATTCCACCCTCCCTCCCCCTGCTTCTATGAGTGTGCTCTTCCAACCACCCACAGACTCCCAACTCCCCACCCTGGCATTTCTCTACATTAGGGCATAAATCCTTCCAAGGACCAAGGGCTTCTCCTCCCATTGATGCCCGACAAAGCCATCCTCTGCTACATATGTGGCTAGTCCATAGTTCTTCCATGTGAACTCTTTGATCGGTGGTTTAGTCTCTGGGAGCTGTGGGGGTGTCTGGCTGGTTGATACTGTTGTTACTTCCTATGGGTTGCAAACCCCTTCAACTCCTACAGTCCTTTCTCTAACCCCACTATTGGGGACCCCGTTCTTAGTCCAATGGTTGGCTGAGGTCATCTGCCTCTGTATTTGTCAGGCTTTAGCAGAACCTCTCAGGAGACAGGTATACCAGGCTCCTATTAGCAAGTACTTTTTGGTATCAGCAATAGTGTCTGGGTTTGGTGTCTGGAGATGGGATTTATCCCCAGGTGGGACAGTCTCTGGATGGCCTTTCCATCAGTCTCTGCTCCATACTTTGTCTCTGTATTTCCTTCTTTGAGTATTTTGTTCCCCCTTTTAAGAAGGACTGAAGCATTCAAGATACAATTCACAGACCACATGAAGCTCAAGAAGAAGGAAGACCAAAAGCATATAAAAATCTTTTATACAATATTCTTGCTATACATAGTTTAAACAAAATAGTCCCGAGGCTCAAGTTTGCCCGTGGGGTGCGGCCTACGAGCTATCCGCGGCGGCCGAAATCATAATCTTATATCCAAATTTACTTTGAAGAAGTACTAGAACCTTATAGATAAAAATAACCCTGTGCCCACATAATAAGATTACAAACAAGTCAACTACCAGTAATGAAACTGAATTAGGAAATTCATGCTGCCTGAAACTAATTTTCAATTCTTCTAGAGAAATCCCAGTTTAGTATTCTGTTTCTTTTCCTCTCCGGTTCTTTATGCACTCTGGAAATAGGGTGATATTTCTAAAATAGCCATTTGATCAAGCAGGTAAAACATTCCCTGGAGTTGACATGCATGAATTACCCAGAAGTTCTACTCTCAAGCCTCAGAGCATTCTCCATAATGTAACCTTTGTAGGAATCCCTCCATACTTGATATTAGCACATTTTAAATGCTTTTTAAAGACTACACATGCTGGCATACACCAAAAATTATTCAGAACTCACATCTTTATGTTACTTTTCCATTTAATAATTTATTATGCACCTTTCCCAGACCTCAAAATCATTATTTCTAATGAATGTCTGGTATTTCCTTAAGTAGATGACATCATAGATTACCAAACAATTTTTCTGTCGACATCTTTTGGTTTTTCTCTTTTGTAATCTTGACTATATTTGTCATTGTAAATAACATACTTGTTTTTATGTTTCTATCTAAAGCAGAGCTTACAGAATGTACCATAATGTTTTAAGAATTATTGTAGTTCTTTGCAAACTACTTTTGCAAAGTATTTGAAAAATTTGGCTCCAATGCTATTGGAAAAGGAAGCCTGTTTTTATACAACTTTTCGGACACTAAGTATTTTTATTATTTTAAATAATTGCTAACATGATAAAATAATAATCATATATCATGACATTCTTTTGCTCACTTTATTCCACATGTAAGCACAAATATTTTACACACATTTGTGTACAAACTACCTGCAAAGTGACATATTTTTTGAAATTTGCAGAGTGTATCTCAAACATATTCTCATTTAATAGTTGATTTCCCTATTTTGTGACTGAATGGTTTTAACACACAAACACACATAAGTGCATACACACACAAATATATATATATATATGTATATATATATATATATATATATATAGAGAGAGAGAGAGAGAGAGAGAGAGAGAGAGAGAAAGCAATATTGCATTTAGTAACACTTATTTGAAGTAATTTAAGCAGAAAGTATAAAGGAAAATATTTTCTTTTTTGTAATCAAAAGCACTGATACTAAAATGTGCTTCAAAATCACTTGGGGCTTTTGAACTGAAACTTTAAGTAGGGAGAGACCATCTGGGTAAGAAAGAGGACCCTTGGAACACTTTAATCTTAATGATTGCATTCACAAATGGAATCTGGGGAATGGATGTTTGTGTGTGACTAGGAATGAAAGGGGAAAAATAGAGAACTGAATAATTGAATTATAGTCTTAACTGTCGCCCAAATCAAGTCAGTGGCTTACCTAGAGTGTGAGCTGTTCATTTTATTTAAATTATGTCACAGGTCTCTGGGCTCTTTTTATATGTGTCATTGTCCTTTGCTATTAAAATTCATCACTAAGTATTTATTCAGCTCTTACATTTGACTGCTTAGTTTAGGCTCTCTCCTTCCCTGAATTAGCTAGGTGTCAGTGGTACATCCTATGATAATAGAGAGATAGAAAACAGCGGGGTAAGGGACTTTTAAGACACTTAATTGAATGTTTGACATGTATTCTAGGCATGTGACAGGTAATAATTAAGTCTGCTTAATTAGTTTTTGAATATTGGGATGAGGAATAGTAGCAAAATTGAATAGTACTAATGAAAGTCTGAATTACTATAATCAAAACATTCTTTTCTTTGCACCAGGTAAAAGACTTTCACATAATAAGTGCATTGCCTTTCTTTATATATAAGAGAAATAAGAGTTGAATTGCCACGGTGATTAAACCCAAAGTTCTGTCCTAATTCTTATAATTAAAAGTATTCTGTAGTGTTAGCAAAGAACTTAAGAAATAAGGGTGGAATTTCTCACATAAAAGAAAAATTGCATGGTACAGCAAATAGTATTTCAGATACATTGTTGTGGAAATTTAATAATTTGACAGATATGGTTGACATTGCATATATGAGGTAAAATAATAATGTTACTAAAGTAAATAAATCTGTAAAAAAATCTTACTATATAAATCATATATTATACATTTGTTTTCTGAAACTACCAATAGTTTATATTAGGACAAAGACTCCCCCAATTTATTGTCTCTTAAATTCAAATTTATTAACTCAAACTCTTTGGATTCTACTAAATTAGATTACATAAATGTAACATGACTACATCTGATATATGTTGATATCTTCATCTCAAATAATATTACCAATGCGTTATCCAGAATTTGGGTCTTTTCAATGGAATTTAATAGCCATCAGAGTGAACCACCAAACTTCAATAAATTTCCCATTGTTTTGTTTCTTTCTCCATTACTCATTTGTGTCTATAGTTTCCTTTTCCAAAGCCAAACAGCTGGGGCTTCCTTCACTATTAAAAAGTAGTAACCGCCAAACTTCAGTTTTAAAAATTGCAAAATTGACAGAATCCTCAAGGGGGGCTTTCGTCCAGAGCATGTGGAATTTGAAAGGAAAAGCAGATGGAGTCCAGGAGAAAGACAGCTTGGTGATGATGATTTTAATTATTAACTGAAAATCAAGTGAGGTACACTGAAGGGAGAAATTATTTGGGAAGCTGTTATAGAGACACAGGGAAAGGAAAGTTGCTGTGCACCAGCCTAGCCTTCCTTAAGCAGAAGCCATGTAGGCAAAAACCATAGTGCTTTAAGTGCCCTGAAGCCGAAGGACAATAGATGCATGGACCATTCTGATTAGTGATGGCAGGAGACACAGATGGCTGGTTAACCCGTTAGGTGATCAGAAAGCAGGGCCACCAGGGAATATGTGGCCTCTTCATACAGCAGGACCCAGACAGGTGGCAGACAGCTTGAGCTGGGTTCTTTGTGTTTGATTTCTGACCTTATTTAAAATGACAGTTTTAAAAATGCCTATTAGGCCCTTACTTAAGCTTTTGTTGTTAATGCTGTTTTGTGCTTCTTTTAGCCCAAGGTTGGTAAATGGCAATACTATATCCAGAAGCACATTATCAATTTTGCCTTAGTATTTTAAGTTTTGTTTTAAAATGTATTTATTCTGGTTGGGGATTTAGCTCAGTGGTAGAGCGCTTGCCTTGCAAGAGCAAGGCCCTAGCAAGGCCCTGGGTTCGGTCCCCAGCTCCGAAAAAAAAATAAAAAAAAATAAAATGTATTTATTCTAATTTACATTTTTTCATAGAGTATAGTTTGATCATATTCTTCTTCCTCAACTCATCCCAGTTCCTACCCACCTCCCTACCCACCCAACCTCATGTGCCCTACTTCCCTCCCTCACCGCTGCCATCCCCTCCCTCCCTCTCTTTCAAAAATGTGAAATAAATTAAAATGAACTTTAAAAATACAATAGTACCAAAACAAAATAGTGTACAAACAAAAACCAATAACCAGAAACAAAACCTTTGATTTTTGTGTTGGGCAATACTCTTGCACATGAGGCCTGTCCCTAAGTATGACTGATATACCCAGTGATATTCCATTGGAGAAAACTGATTTTCCCTTTCACAGCAGGTATCAAATTGAAAAGACCTTCCTGGTAAGAGATAAGACTTTCTGTCTAGTTTCCCTTTTCAGTGTCAGGAGTTTGTCTGATTTAAACCTGTGCAGATTCTTATGCATGCTGCCACAGACTGGTTGTGTCTGGAAGATGTCGTTCCCTTGGAGTTATCCACCAACTCTGGCTCTTACAATCTTCCTGTGGCCTCTTTTGCATAGATCCCTGAGTCTTGAGGGGAGGGGTTTGATGAAGTCATCCTATTTAGATGCTCCAAAGTGCTCCAAAGCTGCACATTCTCCAGCTGTATTTGTATTAATTTCAATCTATTGCAAGAAAAATCTTCCCTGATGAGGGTTGAATGATACTTTTTCTATTGGTATAGCAATATTCCATTAGGAGTCATTTTGTTGCTATGTACCTTTAGCAGAATAATAGTAATAGGTTTTTGTCCAGGGCCTATAACCTACCTATTTTCTGGGTTTTAGTAAGGTTAGCACTATCAGAATATCAGATCCACTTCATGGAATAGGTATTAAATCTAATAAAAAATAGTTGGGTACTCCATTAACATTTGTGTCTCTATTGTGTCCACATATCTTGAAGGCAGGCTAAGGTTGTAAATCACAGGACTTGTAAATAATTAATTTTTTTTCTTCCAGTAGCATGTGAAGTAATTACTAATACTATGCCCACTGGTATATAAACATGAAGCTTCTAGTTTGACACCTGCTTGAATCCTCTATATAATGTCATATGCTGCTTCAGAAAGATAGGCTATGACTTTACTATCAGGATAGGAAGAGTAACCTATGCCTTGGCAATGCTCTGTATTGTTTAGGGTGTTCTATAAAAAGCATTTTGACCAAGAACTTGGACAATCTCTAACCCATTCCTTGCATTAAGATTTTATTTAGTAACATAAGATACCTAGTTTTCTCCTCAGTTATACACTGTCTCAATTTAAATTTCTCTCTTATATGTATATGGTTCATGAAGTTGCTAAGGTAGAAGGGTCCACATAGCATTTGAAAAAGCCATTAAAGTTACTAGTTTCTCCCCATATTCTTTCCTTTACCGGACTTTAAAATTTCCATCTCCATTTAATCCTCTCATTCTACTTTCCCCTTTGCATTTTTATAATGCTATTCTGTATTTTCCCATCATCGTATGATCCTCTCCTACATATCTCAAACCCTATATGAAGTTCTTTACTAATCACTTAACTACTTGAAACTACTTCAGCTTGAAACACTGGTAAATGAGAATAGTATATACAGAAGTATAATTTCATTATATTCTTTGACATTTTAGTCTTCCTTATTTCTTGAGGCAACCTGAGCTGTGGCCTCTCTCTAAAACTATGCAAAGGAAAATTTCCAAATGTGACCCCTTGAATCTTCCTTTAGGTACACTGGCCACTCATCCAGAAATCTCATCCAAGTCGCTTTCATATGAGGCATTGCATGAGCTTGATTCTGTACATGTGTGAGACTGGATGTTATCAAAATCAAATGTAATGGTGGTGGATTTGGTAGTTGAAAGCACCTGTTGTAGCTTGTTTTATATACTATTTGAAAAACATTAAAAAGCTCTAAGGAATATTATCCTTGAAAGGCCAACACTGGAGAAGCTGATGTGTAAGATATGTAGATAACCTATGCATTGCTCTAGGTGTTTTTGGATTTGTAGTTAATCTGATTGCTGCAGCTGCTTAGTTTTGCATTCAAGCAAAAACAATTTTAAATGCTGTAAAATAAAGCAGGGTTTGTTTTTGTTCTGTAGATACAAGAAACCCGATTTCCAATCTGAACTTGCTAGTTCATATCAGATTCTTTTGACACAATATTTAACTGTTTCAGAAGAATATGTTATAACCTTTGCTCTCCTTACAATAGAAGAAAAGGTAAAAGGTGTTTGAAAGAGATGTCTTAGATACTAACTAAACAGGGTCAATTTCGGGCCAGGAATTCTGTAAGGCTTTTCTAAAATGTTTGTTCTTTTGAGATCAGAAAAATATTAAGAATTACCAAGAGGGAACAAAAAGAGCAAAGTTAAACATGATCCCCAGATTCTCACTCTGCAGCTGTACATTGGAAAATGGGTTTTCAGTTCTTTGAAAAATGATGGGACAAATAGAGCAGAGGTTTTTAAATACATGTATATATCCTGAAATAGTAGTAGTAGTAGTAGTAATAATGATAATAAATAATTTCAAGTGCAATTCTTACTAAAAGTCATCAATTTTACTGATGCTCCCTATCATTTAATTACTGACCATTTGAGGGCTTGAAATAAAGGGCAGAGTTTCCCAACTCTGACTGATTCATATGCTATCATATTGAAACTATAAATGCAGGAGCTCCGATCTGTAAGGCACAGTTTTATAAAAATAAGGAGACTTCTGGAGACTGCCAGATACTTAATTTAATTTCCTTTTTACTGTTTTATTTATTTGGATATTATGTGCATGAGCTCTTGCCGACATATATGTATGTGCGTGAAATGCATGCCTAGTACCATTAGACCACAAAAGATACTTGGGAATGGAGATATAGATGGCTATGAGCCATTGTGTAGATATTGGAAACTTAATTCTGTGTTTTCTGCAAGAGCAGAAATTTCACTTAACCTCTAACAATCTTTCTACACCTTAATTTTTATCCCAATATTTTCTAGTGTATTTTGTATGCTCTGACTGTACTGCTGGTATTTTTCATGTGTAAGAATACTCTGGTTAGACAAAAATATGTAGAATTACTTTTTAAATCACTATCTGGAAATATTGTCAAAGAAGACAATTGTTCGGATGGGTCTGCAGCAAATTATATTCCTGTATGTGAATCTCCCCATATTATTGTCCCATTTGAGGTGGAGGTTGGAAAATACAAACGAGCCAGTATATCTGATGTGGGCCCATTTCTTATAAGTTGTCCTTTTTCCATTATATATATATATATATATATATATATATATATATATATATATATATATATATATATGTCTATTAGCCTCTTTCTGTCTTTTCTATGAAGGAATTAATCACAGAGATGAAGATTATCTAATTTCTTCCACCAAGACTCCACTTTCATATTAGCACATTGAGAAATTTGTTTAAAAATATAACGTTGGGAGAATCCAAATATTCAAACAAAACTGTTCCATTACTCAGGAGTGTGTATGATCTGAGCAGCCAAGTGTTTTCTAATTCCCTGCCTGAAGCTGACTCATTGTCCTAGTTCAATTTCTATTGCTATGATAAAGACTGACAGGACCTTCTAGTCTCCATTAGTGCCCCTGTGTAAGTCTACTGCAGAGTTATCTGTATCAAAATCACGCGCAGAGAGAGCTGGTCTCCCAGGAGTATTGTCACTCCTGAGATCACAGGTGAGACCAACACTCTTGCTCCAATTACTGTCCAAAGAAGGACCCATCAGGAGACTACAGGGCATAGGAATTGTGGAGCAACCTGCAACAGAATCCTTCGGGTTTCCATCAGTCCCAGAAAGACAACCCTGTGACAGAGCTCTCCACACCAAAATCCTGCCTGGAGAGAACTGGTCTCCTAGGAGTGCTGACAGACCTAATATCAAAGGCTCACAGGCTCACAGGAGGGATAGGTTTCAATAAGAGACAGCAAGAACAATGAACATCAGAGATAACTAGATGGAAAGACGGCAAGCATGAGATAATGAGGAACAGAAACCAAGGCTACATGGCATCATCAGAACCCAGTTCTATCATTACAGCAATTACTTGATACCTCAACAGACCAGAAAAGCAAGATTCTGATTTAAATCACATCTCATGATGATGATATGGGACTTTAAGACGGACATAAATAACTCCCTTAAACAAATACAGAAGAACACAGGAAAAACTGGTAGAAGCCCTTAAACAGGAAACACAAAACATCCATAAAGCATTACAGAAAAAATGCAACCCAACAGGTGGAAGGAATTGAACAAAACCATCCTGAATCTAAAAATGAAAATTGGAAAAATAAGAAATCACAAAAGGGGACAATATCGGAGTTAGAAAACCTAGGCAAAAAAATCAGGATTCAAGCATCACCAACAGAGTACCAGAGATAGAAGAGAGAATCTCAGGTGCAGATGATACCATAGAAAACATTGATACAAAAGTCAAAGAAAATGCAAAATGGCAAAAGCACCTAATCTAAAGCATCCAGGAAATCCAGAACACAATGAGAAGACAAAACCCTAGGGTTTATAGGTATAGAAGAGAATAAAGACTCCTAAATTAAAGGGCTAATAAATATCTTCCACAAAATAACAGAAGAAAACTTCCCTAACCTAAGGAAAGATGCCAATAAATCTACAAGAAGCCCACAGAATTCCAAATAGACGGGACCAGAAAAACTTCTTCCCTTCACATATTAATCAAAACAGCAAATGCACAAAACAAAGAAAGAATATTAAAAGCAGTAAGGGAAAAAGATCAGATAACATACAAAGGCAGACCTATCAGAATTACACCAGACTTCTCATAAGAGACTATGAAAGCCAGAAGATCCTGGGCCCATGTTATACAGATTCTAAAAGAACACAAATGCTAGCCCAGGCTACTATATCCAGCAAGACTCTCAATTAACATAGATGGAGAAACCAACATATTCCATGACAAAACCAAATTTACACAATATATTTCTACAAATCCAGTCCTACATAGGATAATAGATGGAAATCTACAGTACAAGGAGGGAAAGTACACTCTAGGAAAAGCAAGAAATTAATCTTCTTTCAACAAACCCAAAGACAGTAGCCACAAAACATAATTCTACCTCTAACAACAAAAAAAAAATGGAAGTAACAATCACCATTCCTCAATATTGCTTAACATCAATGAACGTATTTCCTTAATAAAAAGACATAAACTAACAGACTGGATACATAAAGAGGGCCCAGCATTTTGCTACATACAGAAAACACATCACAGTGACAAATACAGAAACTATCTCAGAGTAAAAAGTTGGAAAATTTTTTTCCAAGCAAATGTTCCCAAGAAACAAGCAGGAATGGCCATTCAAATATTGAATAAAATTGACTTTGAAACAAAAGTTATCATAAAAGTTAAGAAAGGCCAGTTTATACACATCAAAGGAAAAATCTGCAAAAGTGAACTCTCAATTCTTACCATCTATGCTCCAAATGCAAGGGTACCCACAATGATAAAAGCAACTCTGCTAAAGCTCAAACCACACATTTCACCTCACAAAATAATAGGGGGAGCCTTTAATGTCCCAGTCTCATCAATGGACAGATCATGGAAACAGAAACTAAACAGACACAGAGAAACTAACAGAATTTATGAACTAAATGGCTTTAACAGATATCTGTAGAACATTTTATCTGAAACAAATGAATATGCCTTCTTCTCAGCACCTCATGGTTCCTTCTCCAAAGTTGACTATATAATTGGTCAAAAAACAGAACTGAACAAATAAAAAGATTGAAAGAATCCCATGCATCCTCTCAGATCACCACAGACTCAGGCTTCTCTTCAACAGCAACAAACACAACAGAAAGCCCATGTACACATAGAAGCTATAGACTACTCAATGAAAACTTGGTCAAGGAAAAAAGAAAGAAAGAAATTAAAAACTTTTTAGAATTTATTTAAAATGACGGCACAAACATAGCAAAACTTATGGGACACAATGAAAGTATGCTAAGAGATAAGGTTATAGCTCTTAGTGCCTCCAAAAAGAAACTGCAGAGAACATACTCTCTCAGTGTGACTGTACACATGAAAACTCTACAACATAAAAAAGCAAATATATCCAAAAGGAGTAGATGGCAAGAAATAATCAAACTTGGGCTTAGAATCAATGATGTAGAAAGAAAAGGAACTATATAAAACCAGGAGATGGTTTTTTGAGAAAATCACCAAGATAGTTACGCCTTTAGCCAGACTAACGATAGGGAACAGAAAGAGAATAATCATATATTAAAAGGGAGACCTAACCAAAGAAACCAAGGAAATTAAAAAAAAAAATCATCAGATCTTACTACAAAAATCTATACTCAAGAAAAACTGGAAAATCTGACAATAAATAAACAATTTTCTAGCCAGATACCAAATACCAAATTTAAATATGGATCAGATAAACAATCTTAAAGGTACTATAACCACTAAAGAAATTGAAGCAGTCTGAGAGACAGACCCAACCGCCTGGTCAGGTGGGCACTCCTGAGGCTGCAGAGAAGAAGAGACCAACAACACTGCTCACCCCTGCCCACATCCCTGGCCCAAGAGGAAACTGTATAAGGCCTCTGGGCTCCCGTGGGGGAGGGCCCAGGAGCAGCAGGACACCTGCCTGAGACACCACCGGAACCTGAAAGAAACAGACCGGATAAACAGTTCTCTGCACCCAAATCCCGTGGGATGGAGAGCTAAACCTTCAGAGAGGCAGACAAGTCTGGGAAACCAGAAGAGACTGCTCCCTGCACACATATCTCGGACGCCAGAGGAAAAAGCCAAAGACCATCTGGAACCCTGGTGCACTGAAGCTCCCGGAAGGGGCGGCACAGGTCTTCCTGGTTGCTGCCGCTGCAGAGAGCCCCTGGGCAGCACCCCACGAGCGAACCTGAGCCTAGGGACCACAGGTAAGACCAAATTTTCTGCTGCAAGAAAGCTGCCTGGTGAACTCAAGACACAGGCCCACAGGAACAGCTGAAGACCTGTAGAGAGGAAAAACTACACGCCCGAAAGCAGAACACTCTGTCCCCATAACTGACTGAAAGAGAGGAAAACAGGTCTACAGCACTCCTGACACACAGGCTTATAGGACAGTCTAGCCACTGTCAGAAATAGCAGAACAAAGTAACACTAGAGATAATCTGATGGGGAGAGGCAAGCGCAGGAACCCAAGCAACAGAAACCAAGACTACATGCCATCATCGGAGCCCAATTCTCCCACCAAAACAAACATGGAATATTCAAACACACCAGAAAACAAGATCTAGTTTCAAAATCATATTTGATCATGATGCTGGAGGACTTCAAGAAAGACATGAACACACTTAGGGAAACACAGGAAAACATTAATAAACAAGTAGAAGCCTACAGAGAGGAATCGCAAAAATCCCTGAAAGAATTCCAGGAAAACACAATCAAACAGTTGAAGGAATTAAAAATGGAAATAGAAGCAATCAAGAAAGAACACATGGAAACAACCCTGGATATAGAAAACCAAAAGAAGAGACAAGGAGCTGTAGATACAAGCTTCACCAACAGAATACAAGAGATGGAAGAGAGAATCTCAGGAGCAGAAGATTCCATAGAAATCATTGACTCAACTGTCAAAGATAATGTAAAGCGGAAAAAGCTACTGGTCCAAACCATACAGGAAATCCAGGAATCAATGAGAAGATCAAACCTAAGGATAATAGGTATAGAAGAGAGTGAAGACTCCCAGCTCAAAGGACCAGTAAATATCTTCAACAAAATCATAGAAGAAAACTTCCCTAACCTAAAAAAAGAGATACCCATAGGCATACAAGAAGCCTACAGAACTCCAAATAGATTGGACCAGAAAAGAAACACCTCCCGTCACATAATTGTCAAAACACCAAACGCACAAAATAAAGAAAGAATATTAAAAGCAGTAAGGGAAAAAGGTCAAGTAACATATAAAGGGAGACCTATCAAAATCACACCAGACTTCTCGCCAGAAACTATGAAGGCCAGAAGATCCTGGACTGATGTCATACAGACCCTAAGAGAACACAAATGCCAGCCCAGGTTACTGTATCCAGCAAAACTCTCAATTAACATTGATGGAGAAACCAACATATTCCATGACAAAACCAAATTTACACAATATCTTTCTACAAATCCAGCACTACAAAGGATAATAAATGGTAAAGCCCAACATAAGGAGGCAAGCTATACCCTAGAAGAAGCAAGAAACTAATCGTCTTGGCAACAAAACAAAGAGAATGAAAGCACACAAACATAACCTCACATCCAAATATGAATATAAAGGGAAACAATAATCACTATTCCTTAATATCTCTCAATATCAATGGCCTCAACTCCCCAATAAAAAGACATAGATTAACAAACTGGATACGCAACGAGGACCCTGCATTCTGCTGCCTACAGGAAACACACCTCAGAGACAAAGACAGACACTACCTCAGAGTGAAAGGCTGGAAAACAACTTTCCAAGCAAATGGTCAGAAGAAGCAAGCTGGAGTAGCCATTCTAATATCAAATAAAATCAATTTCCAACTAAAAGTCATCAAAAAAGATAAGGAAGGACACTTCATATTCATCAAAGGAAAAATCCACCAAGATGAACTCTCAATCCTAAATATCTATGCCCCAAATACAAGGGCACCTACATACATAAAAGAAACCTTACTAAAGCTCAAAACACACATTGCACCTCACACAATAATCGTGGGAGATTTCAACACCCCACTCTCATCAATGGACAGATCATGGAAACAGAAATTAAACAGTGATGTCGACAGACTAAGAGAAGTCATGAGCCAAATGGACTTAACAGATATTTATAGAACATTCCATCCTAAAGCAAAAGGATATACCTTCTTCTCAGCTCCTCATGGCACTTTCTCCAAAATTGACCATATAATTGGTGAAAAAACGGGCCTCAACAGGTACAGAAAGATAGAAATAATCCCATGCGTGCTATCGGACCACCACGGCCTAAAACTGGTCTTCAATAACAATGAGGGAAGAATGCCCACATATACGTGGAAATTGAACAATGCTCTACTCAATGATAACCTGGTCAAGGAAGAAATAAAGAAAGAAATTAAAAACTTTTTAGAATTTAATGAAAATGAAGATACAACATACCCAAACTTATGGGACACAATGAAAGCTGTGCTAAGAGGAAAACTCATAGCGCTGAGTGCCTGCAGAAAGAAACAGGAAAGAGCATATGTCAGCAGCTTGACAGCACATCTAAAAGCTCTAGAACAAAAAGAAGCAAATACACCCAGGAGGAGTAGAAGGCAGGAAATAATCAAACTCAGAGCTGAAATCAACCAAGTAGAAACAAAAAGGACCATAGAAAGAATCAACAGAACCAAAAGTTGGTTCTTTGAGAAAATCAACAAGATAGATAAACCCTTAGCCAGACTAACGAGAGGACACAGAGAGTGCGTCCAAATTAACAAAATCAGAAATGAAAAGGGAGACATAACTACAGATTCAGAGGAAATTCAAAAAATCATCAGATCTTACTATAAAAACCTATATTCAACAAAATTTGAAAATCTTCAGGAAATGGACAATTTCCTAGACAGATACCAGGTATCGAAGTTAAATCAGGAACAGATAAACCAGTTAAACAACCCATAACTCCTAAGGAAATAGAAGCAGTCATTAAAGGTCTCCCAACCAAAAAGAGCCCAGGTCCAGACGGGTTTAGTGCAGAATTCTATCAAACCTTCATAGAAGACCTCATACCAATATTATCCAAACTATTCCACAAAATTGAAACAGATGGAGCCCTACCGAATTCCTTCTACGAAGCCACAATTACTCTTATACCTAAACCACACAAAGACACAACAAAGAAAGAGAACTTCAGACCAATTTCCCTTATGAATATCGACGCAAAAATACTCAATAAAATTCTGGCAAACCGAATTCAAGAGCACATCAAAACAATCATCCACCATGATCAAGTAGGCTTCATCCCAGGCATGCAGGGATGTTTTAATATACGGAAAACCATCCACGTGATCCATTATATAAACAAACTGAAAGAACAGAACCACATGATCATTTCATTAGATGCTGAGAAAGCATTTGACAAAATTCAACACCCCTTCATGATAAAAGTCCTGGAAAAATAGGAATTCAAGGCCCATACCTAAACATAGTAAAAGCCATATACAGCAAACCAGTTGCTAACATTAAACTAAATGGAGAGAAACTTGAAGCAATCCCACTAAAATCAGGGACTAGACAAGGCTGCCCACTCTCTCCCTACTTATTCAATATAGTTCTTGAAGTTCTAGCCAGAGCAATCAGACAACAAAAGGAGATCAAAGGGATACAGATCGGAAAAGAAGAGGTCAAAATATCACTATTTGCAGATGACATGATAGTATATTTAAGTGATCGCAAAAGTTCCACCAGAGAACTACTAAAGCTGATAAACAACTTCAGCAAAGTGGCTGGGTATAAAATTAACTCAAATAAATCAGTTGCCTTCCTCTATACAAAAGAGAAACAAGCCGAGAAAGAAATTAGGGAAACGACACCCTTCATAATAGACCCAAATAATATAAAGTACCTCCGTGTGACTTTAACCAAGCAAGTAAAAGGTCTGTACAATAAGAACTTCAAGACACTGAGGAAAGAAATTGAAGAAGACCTCAGAAGATGGAAAGATCTCCCATGCTCATGGATTGGCAGGATTAATATAGTAAAAATGGCCATTTTACCAAAAGCAATCTACAGATTCAATGCAATCACCATCAAAATACCAATCCAATTCTTCAAAGAGTTAGACAGAACAATTTGCAAATTCATCTGGAATAACAAAAAACCCAGGATAGCTAAAGCTATCCTCAACAATAAAAGGACTTCAGGGGGAATCACTATCCCTGAACTCAAGCAGTATTACAGAGCAATAGTGATAAAAACTGCATGGTATTGGTACAGAGACAGACAGATAGACCAATGGAATAGAATTGAAGACCCAGAAATGAACCCACACACCTATGGTCACTTGATTTTTGATAAAGGAGCCAAAACCATCCAATGGAAAAAAGATAGCATTTTCAGCAAATGGTGCTGGTTCAACTGGAGGGCAACATGTAGAAGAATGCAGATCGATCCATGCTTATCACCCTGTACAAAGCTTAAGTCCAAGTGGATCAAGGACCTCCACATCAAACCAGATACACTCAAACTAATAGAAGAAAAACTAGGGAAACATCTGGAACACATGGGCACTGGAAAAAATGTCCTGAACAAAACACCAATGGCTTATGCTCTAAGATCAAGAATCGACAAATGGCATCTCATAAAACTGCAATGCTTCTGTAAGGCAAAGGACACTGTGGTTAGGACAAAACGGCAACCAACAGATTGGGAAAAGATCTTTACCAATCCTACAACAGATAGAGGCCTTATATCCAAAATATACAGAGAACTCAAGAAGTTAGACCGCAGGGAAACAAATAACCCTATTAAAAAATGGGGTTCAGAGCTAAACAAAGAATTCACAGCTGAGGAATGCCGAATGGCTGAGAAACACCTAAAGAAATGTTCAACATCTTTAGTCATAAGGGAAATGCAAATCAAAACAACCCTGAGATTTCACCTCACACCAGTGCGATTGGCTAAGATCAAAAACTCAGGTGACAGCAGATGCTGGCGAGGATGTGGAGAAAGAGGAACACTCCTCCATTGTTGGTGGGATTGCAGACTGGTAAAACCATTCTGGAAATCAGTCTGGAGGTTCCTCAGAAAATTGGACATTGAACTGCCTGAGGATCCAGCTCTACCTCTCTTGGGCATATACCCAAAAGATGCCTCAACATATAAAAGAGACACGTGCTCCACTATGTTCATCGCAGCCTTATTTATAATAGCCAGAAGCTGGAAAGAACCCAGATGCCCTTCAACAGAGGAATGGATACAGAAAATGTGGTACATCTACACAATGGAATATTACTCAGCTATCAAAAACAACGAGTTTATGAAATTCGTAGGCAAATGGTTGGAACTGGAAAGTATCATCCTGAGTGAGCTAACCCAATCACAGAAAGACATACATGGTATGCACTCATTGATAAGTGGCTATTAGCCCAAATGCTTGAATTACCCTAGATCCCTAGAACAAACGAAACTCAAGACGGATGATCAAAATGTGAATGCTTCACCCCTTCTTTAAATGAGGAAAAAGAATACCCTTGGCAGGGAAGGGAGAGGCAAAGATTAAAACAGAGACTTAAGGAACACCCATTTGGAGCCTGCCCCACATGTGGCCCATACATATACAGCCACCCAATTGGACAAGATGGATGAAGCAAAGAAGTGCAGACCGACAGGAGCCGGATGTAGATCGCTCCTGAGAGACACAGCCAGAATACAGCAAATACAGAGGCGAATGCCAGCAGCAAACCACTGAACTGAGAATAGGTCCCCTATTGAAGTAATCAGAGAAAGAACTGGAAGAGCTTGAAGGGGCTCGAGACCCCAAGAGTACAACAATGCCAAGCAACCAGAGCTTCCAGGGACTAAGCCACTACCTAAAGACTATACATGGACTGACCCTGGACTCTGACCCCATAGGTAGCAATGAATATCCTAGTAAGAGCACTAGTGGAAGGGGAAGCCCTGGGTCCTGCTAAGACTGAACCCCCAGTGAACTAGTCTATGGGGGGAGGGCGGCAATGGGGGAAGGGTTGGGAGGGGAACACCCATAAGGAAGGGGAGGGGGAGGGGGATGTTTGCCCGGAAACCGGGAAAGGGAATAACACTCGAAATGTATATAAGAAATACTCAAGTTAAAAAAAAAAAAAAAAGAAATTGAAGCAGTCAATAAAAGTCTCCCAACAACAACAACAACAACAACAACAACAACAACAACAACAACAAAAACCCCAAGACCTTTTGTCTTGAATTGCAGAATTCTATCAGACCTTCAAAGAAGACCTAATACCAATACTCTTCATACTATTCCACTAAATACAAACAGAAGGAACACTACCCAATTCATTCTATGAAGCCACAATTATACTCATACCTAAACTGCACAAAGTCACAACAAAGAATGAGACCTTCAGATCAATTTCACTTATGAATATTGATACAAAAATACTCAATAAAATTCTTACACAGGGAATCCAAGAATACCTCAAAATGATCAACCATCATGATCAAGTAGATTTAACCCAGGGATGCAGAGATTATTCAATATATGGAAATCCATCAATGTAATTCACTATTTAAAATCTCAAAGAAAATTGCACATGAGCATCTCATTAGATGCTGAGAAAGCACTTGACAAAATTGAACACCCCTTCATGTTAATAGTCTTGTAAAGATTAGGACTTCAAGGCCCATACCTAAACAAAGTATAAGCAATATACAGCAAATCAGTAGCCAACATCAAAGTAAATGGAGAGACACTTGAAGTAATCCCACTAATCAGGGACTAGCTAGACAAGACTGCCCACTCTCTCCCTACCTATTCAATATAGCACTTGAGGTCCTAGCCAGAGCAACAGCAAAAGGCAGTCAAAAGGATGCAAATTGGAAAGGAAGAAATCAAAATATTACTATTTACAGATATGATAATATACTAAAGTGAGCCTAAAAATTCCAACAGCAAAATACTATAGCTTATAACAACTTCAGCAAAGTGGCTGGATATAAAATTAACTGAGACAAGTCAGTAGCCTTCCTCTACTTAAAGGATAAACAGACTGAGAAAAAATTAAGGAAATTTCACCCTTCACAATAGTCCCAAACAATATAAAATACCTTGGTTTGACTCTATCCAAGCAAGTGAAAGATCTGTATAACAAGAACATCAAGTCTGTGAAGAAAGAAATCAAGGAAAATCTAAGAAGGTAGAAAGATTCCCCATGCTTTTAGATTGGCAGGATTAATATACTAAAGTAAAAATGGCAATCTTACTGAGAGCAATCTACAGATTCAATGCAATCCCCATCAAAATTCCAATTCATTTCTTCATAGTGTTAGACAGACCAACTTGCAAATCCATTTGGAATAACCAAAAAATAAATAAATAAATAAATAAATAAATAAATACATAAATAAATAAATAAATAAAACAAGGATAGTGAAAAATATTCTCAACAATAAAAGAACTTCTTGGCAAATCACCATCCTTGATCTCAAGCTTTATTACAGAGCAGTCATGATAAAAACTGCATGGTATTGGTATAGAGGCAGGCATGTAGATCAATGGAATAGAGTTGAAAACCCAGAAATGAACCCACATACCTCTGGTGACTTGATTTTTGACCAAGGAGCTAAAACCATCCAGTGGGAAAAAAGACAGCATTTTCAACAAATGGTGATGGTTCAACTGGCTATCAGCATGTAGAAGAATACATATTGACCCATTCTTAACTCCTTTACAATGCTCAAGTCAAAGTGGATCAAGGACCTCTACATAAAAACAGATACACTGAATTTAATAGAAGAGAAAACAGGGAAGAACTTCAAACAAATGGGTGGCTGGGGATGCACCATCATAAAAGCAGGAGGGCAGGGTTTGGGCTAGGAGGTTTTCAGAATATAAACAGGATATGGGATAACATTTGAAATGTAAATAAAATATCCAAATAAAGAAGAATAAAACAAAATGGCAACCAACATATTGTGAAAAAACCTTTACCAATCATACATCTGATAGATGGCTAATATACAAAATATACAAAGAATTCAGGAAGTTAGACTCCAGAGAGCCAAATAACCCTATGTAAAAATGGGGTACACAGCTAAACAAAGAACTGTCAGCTGAGGAATATTGGATGGCTGAAAAGTACCTAAAGAAATGTTCAACATCATTAGTCATCAGGGAAATGCAAATCAAAACAACCCTGAGATTCTACCTCACACCAGTCTGAATCAAAAACTCAGGTGACAATGCATGCTTTCCAGGATGTGGAGAAAGAGGAACACTCCTTCATGTTGGTGGGATTGCACACTGAGACAGTCACTCTGGAAATCAGTCTGGAGGTTCCTTAGAAAACTGGACATGTTGGTGGGATTGCACACTGAGACAGTCACTCTGGAAATCAGTCTGGAGGTTCCTTAGAAAACTGGACATTGCACTACCTCAGGATCCAGCTATATCTCTCCTGGGCATATACCCAAAAGAAGCTCCAACATACAACAAGGACATATGCTCCACTATGTTCATAGCAGCCTTAGTTATAATAGCCAGAAGCTGGAAAGAACCCAGATGCCCTTCAACAGAGGAATGGATACAGAAAATGTGGTATATCTATACAATGGAGTACTACTCAGCTATCAAAAACAATGACTTCATGAAATTCATAGGCAAATGGATGGAACTAGAAAATATCCTGAGTGAGGTAACCTAATCCCAAAACAACACACACGGTATACACTCACTGATATGTGGATATTAGCCCAAAAGCTCGAATTACACAAGATACAATCTACAGACCACATGAAGCTCAAGAAGAATGACCAAATTGGGGGGGGGGGGGCTCCATTCCTTCCTAAAGTGGGGAAACAAAAATATTCATAGGTGAAGATATGGAGGCAAACTTTGGAACAGAGACTGAAAGAATGGTCTTTCAGAGACTGCCCCACCTGCCTATACATCCCATATATACCGCCACCAAAACTAGACAACACTGAAGAAGCTAAGAAGTGCATGCTGACAGGAGTCTGGTACAGCTATCTCCTTAGAGGCTCAGCCAGAGCATGACAAATACAGAAGCGAATGCTAGCAGCAAACCATTGAACTGAGAGCAGGCTACTAGTTGGAGGAGTTGCAGAAAGGATTGAAGGAGCCGAAGTAATTTGCAACACCATAAGAGCAACAATAATAGCCAACCAAAGCTCCCAGGGACTAAACCACTACCCAAAGAGTACACATGGATAGACCCATGGCTCCAGCTGCATATGTAGCAGAGGATGGCCCTTTAGAGCACCAGTGGGAGGAGAAGCCCTTGGTCCTGCCAAGGCTGGAACCCCCAGTGCAGGGGAATATCAGGGGGGTGGAAAAGGGTGGTTGTTGGGGAGGGGGAACACCCTTATAGAAGAATGGGAGGGGGATTGGAAAGGGGGCTTATGGCTGTGAAAGAGAATTACATTTGAAATGTAAACAAAAATATACAAAAAAAAAGAATAAAAGACTTACCAGACACCGAGTTACCTACTAAGCAGCATACAGCCCCTAACACGTATACAGCAATGGACTCCCTTGTTTGGTCTCAGTGGGAAAAGACACACCTAACCTTTGAGGAAAGACTTGAGGCTCCAGGGATTGGGGAGCTCTGGCAGGGTGGGGTTTGCGTGGGGACATCCTCTTGGAGACATGGGAGGCTAAACAGTACCAGAAACTTTTGGAGGACAGACCTAGTGTGAGATAATGAATGGATTGTAAGAAGAAGAAGAAGAAGAAGAAGAAGAAGAAGAAGAAGAAGAAGAAGAAGAAGAAGAAGAAGAGGAAGAGGAAGAGGAAGAGGAAGAGGAAGAGGAAGAGGAAGAGGAAGAGGAAGAGGAAGAGGAAGAGGAAGAAAGAGGAAGAAGAAGAGGAAGAGGAAGAGGAAGAAGGAGGAAGAAGAAGAAGAAGAAGAAGAAGAAGAAGAAGAAGAAGAAGAAGAAGAAGAGGAAGAGGAAGAGGAAGAGGAAGAGGAAGAGGAAGAGGAAGAAGAGGAAGAGGAAGAAGAAGAAGAGGAGGAGGAAGAAGAAGAGGAAGAAGAAGAAGAAGAAGAAGAAGAAGAAGAAGAAGAAGTAGTAGTAGTAGTAGTAGTAGTAGTAGTAGTAGTAGTAGTAGTAGTAGTAGTAGTAGTACTGACCAAAAGCAACAAGAATAAAAATGCTATTAGGAGGTATGGTCTTGTTGGCGTCATTAAGGCCTTTCTGCAGGAAGGTTGTCATTGTGAGTAGCCTTTGAGGTTTTGGATGCTTTAAAACAGGCTTAGTGTAATTTTTTTCTTCCTGCTATCTGCCAATCCAGCTATAGAACTCACTGCTACCTCTCTGGCATCATGTCTTTCTGCATGCCACCAAGCTTCCCTCCATGACAATGGATTAAACTGCTGAAGGTATAAGGCAGCCCCATTTAAATGATTTCCTCTAAGAGTGGTTATGGTCACAGTGTCTCTTTATGGCAATAAAAATCTTAACTAAGACAGTGTTGATTTTAACTTGAATGTCTGGGTCACAGTCCATCATGAAGGTAAGTCCAGGTAGGATTTCAAGACAGTAATCTGTAGGCACAAACTGATGCAGAGAAAATGTAGTAACACTATTTACTGGCTTGTTCCCCATGGTTTTCTCAGCCAGTATTCTTATAGCATCCAGGATGATCTTCCCAGGATTGTACCACATAGCTGGAAAACATAAGCATTATACATTAATAAAAAAATGCCCCCACAGACTTGCCTCCAGGCCTATCTCATGGAGGTATTCTCTTTTTTCTATTGTATTTTTTAATTTACATTTCAAATGTTATCCCCTTTCCTCCACTCAACCGCTCACCTCTTTCTGACATTCCCCTAGACTGGGAGAGTGGGGAGGTCCAGCCATGGAAGGACCAAGGGCTGCTCCTCTCTTTGTTGCCCATCAAGGCCATCCTCTGTGACATATGCAGCTGGGGCCATGGGTCTGTCCATGTGTACTCTTTGGCTGGTGGTTTAGTCCCTGGGAACTCTGTTTGGTTGGTATTGTTCTTATGGGTTTGCAAACCCTTTTAGCTCCTTCAATCCTTCTTCTAACTCCTCCAATGTGGACCTTGTTCTCAGTCTGATGTTTGACTGAAATCATCTGCCTCTGTATTTGTCATGCTCTGGCTGAGCCTCTCAGGAGATAGCTATATCATGCTCCTGTCAGCATGCACTTCTTGGCATCAGGAATATTGTCTGTGTTTGGTGGCTGTATGTATATGGGCTGGATCCCCAGGTGGGGCAAGTTCTGAATGGCCATTTCTTGAGTCTCTGCTCCAGACTTTGTCTCCATATCTCCTCCTATGAATATGGAACTGAGGTTCCCTCTTCCTAGATTGTAGCCTCTTCAGTTAAGTTGAAAACAACAAAGTTACCAGAATACTCACCAAAGAGTAAAACATTGTTTTCTAAATACTCAATAAATCTGGATTTCCTTTAGAGGTTTGACCTGGGTTCCTGTTTCTCTTGATAGTGATGACTTAGTAGTGTTCCCTAAATATGCTCCCATTCGCTCTCACAAAGTATTGTTCCCTGTTCCCAAATTTGCTTTGCATCTCAGAATGCCTTGTATTTGATCTACGTGAAGTATATGAAAATTATATAAGACACAGTGTGCATTATGTGTCAGTCAGTCACTGTACTTTAAATAAGAATCCCAAGGAGAACGTTAGATATGCAGACCAGCACTGATCTTAAAATGTCTGTTGGGATAATTCTGTGACTTTTTGTGGCTGAGATCTTTACTATTCCTACTATTACAGAGGTTTGAAACTTTGACTCCTTTTTGTTTCTATTTATGTAAATAACTGCCATTCCCTTTCAATAAAGTCATATATATGAATTATTTTAAGTTCTGTTACCTCACAGAGAAAAACCTCAGCTAATATATTTTTCTGAATATCCTGTAAGGGAGTTATAGCACAAAGTGTTCACAAACTTACTTGATCATTTAATGTTTTTGTTACAAAAGACCTTCTCTTAAAAGCAATGTTCTGCCCCATATGCTTTTGGGAACTACTTGTTTAAGGTAATTAAACAGTGCTGTGGCTTTCCTACAGGCTACATACTTAATATTGGGTTTGAAGAACAATTTCTAAGGGTTACAGTAATTGCTTTCCTACATGTGCATAGAATTAGGGATACTGAGTTGTGTTACACACAATTAAATGTAACTATATGAAGCTTTGGTCCTCCATATTAGCGTCTGTCTGAGGAAAATAAACCAGGGTTCCGCTGAAAAGATAAAAGTGTGATTTGTACAAGCCATGCCTTTTCCTCACTACTTTCTAACTCATACCCAGGGTCAGAAAGACACACATAGGGATATCATTCCACAAGAAAAAGAGAAAAAAAATTACACTGAATGAATTGACAAAAATAAAATAATTTTTCAAATATCTAGAACATTATTAAAATGGAGGAGAATAGTGAGATAATATATAGTAGAATAACTGCAGAGTTAGATAAAACCTAAACTCAGTTCTCTCACTTTGAATGGGATTCTTTACACATCACCATAATCCCAGTCAATGGCTAATTACTTTTTCTCCTGCTTAAGGGTTAGAAATAATTAAAATGCTAAACATTATAAGAAAATACTATTCCTACACATATTTCTACATTCCAGACACTGTGGCAAACCCTCTAAATGCATTTCTTTAATTTTTGTGAACATTTCTTTGAGATACTTAGTACTCTTTTCTTTTTCCACTTCATGAAGACAGAAACCCAGGTTCAACAATATTAAAAATGTTGTACAATAGAGACAAATTGGGCTACAATCCTTGACTATCTGCCTCCATGGCCTGTATATTGTAGCACTAAAATATTTAACTATTTTCTTCATACCCTTCAACTTCTTCAACTAATTATTGATAGAAAAGTATATTGCTAATTTACACTGGAAAAAACAATGTTAATGTGTGTAGTTGCCATTGGTGAATAAATATATCTTCTGTTCTTTGTCAAGCTAGTCAACTTTGGAAGAATGATTTCAGTGGTGGAAAAGAGTTTTGAAATGACAGAGGAAGGATGCAAAATGAAGAACAATAACTTCATCACACACATCATATGAAAAGAGATGAAGGGGTAGTACTTAGCTAGAATTAGTGAAGGAAAATTTGAAGGAAAGATTCTTTTTTTTTTAATTAACTTGAGTATTTCTTATATACATTTCGAGTGTTATTCCCTTTCCCGGTTTCCGGGCCAACATCCCCCTAATACCCCCCCTTCCTTATGGGTGTTCTCCTCCCCACCCTCCCCCCATTGCCGCCCTCCCCCCAACAGTCTAGTTCACTGGGGGTTCAGTCTTAGCAGGACCCAGGGCTTCCCCTTCCACTGGTGCTCTTAGAAGGAAAGATTCTTAACAATAGGGTTGTGGATTAGTAGGAGGCTGTCTTGTTAATACAGTCAAAGATAAGTCAATGTGGAAAGGCATACAAGATTATTTGTTTAGATGGAGGACAAAATTTAACTTAAAGTGTATAAGAATAATGGAAATGAATAGAAAGGGTAAGGGATCATAGATAGAGTCCTGTCCTTCACTCTGTTAACACTGGATCTAATAGTTACTGAATAGTAGTCTTTACATAACACGCACCAAAAAAATTACTTTCATAATTCAATTAATCCTGAAACCCATCCTGAAATGTGTTTTCCAGTCAGCTTTCTCCTTGTTAAATTTATTTGGTGAGCAATATTGAATCTATGTGGAACAACAGGTATCCATTAAATGAATAAATATCCATCAAATACATAGAATGATGACATCTGAACATATTATTCTTTTATTTAATGTTGCCCACCATTTAGAATTGATAGTAAAAGGAAAATGACACTAAAAACAGTAGAAAAGGTATCTATTTTCACCCACGATTTTAAGAAACAAATTTACTTTATAAATTGTATATTTTCTGATATAAAAAATGCAACCTTAGACTGTTAATATTTTTTTCCTAGCAAAAAGTAACAATAATGTTGGAAATGTTGAGATTCATTTTCTTGCTTGTGAAAATCAGATCATCAGTTCAAGAAATATCAAAACTAACTTGGAAATAAGTGTGGATTTATCATGCCTTTTTTTCAATAATGATGTTAATTATACAGAGATTATACAGAGTCATGTAGAGATTGTTTATTTCATATTTACTGAAAATGGCAACTATCCCACATAATAATCTATTCTTGTGAATATCAAAAGGTAGTTCATCAAGTGCAGATACTTGTTCGGCAGCTAGGCAATAGGGAAGATTTCAATTGGTGTATAGTAGAATGAAGTCAGTTGGTCCTGACTAATTCAGTCAAGGTTCACTGTGCTAATGGATAAACATGGCTGTCCCTCTAGCTAAACAAAAACTGGATTGTCCATTTTTTTTGGCAAAAGCCATTGTGAAATTGCCCAGGATTCTCATTTATCAAAAATTATTGTTGGGGGGCATCCTTTAATTAGCAGAAAATTATTCAAAATAACAAGATACATTTGCATTTTTCAGAATGCATGTTTACACATATATACTTAAGCATTCATACACATTTTGTTTTCTAAAATAATATGTGTTTTGGATGAAATCTTTCTTTCATGAGGTTTGATTAAAGGAACTAACATAAATGGCTATGCAGGGGTCTGGTAGCACATGACTCTTTACATACCTTAAACATGTACAGTAAAGATTTTAAAATTATTTTGATATCATTTTATTGGGTATGTTTTATTTTCATTTCAAATGCTATCCCCTTTCCCCATTTCCTGTCCATAACCCCCTATTCCATTCCCTCTCCCCCTTCTTCTATGAGGATGTTCCCCCACATATCAACCAGCCCCTTCCCGCCTCCCTACCCTGACATTCCCTTACACTGGGAGGTAGAGCCTTGGCAGAACCAAGGGCTTCTGCTCCCATTAATGCTGAATGAGGCCATCCTCTGCTACATTTGCAGCTGGAGCCATGGGTCTGTCCATGTGTAGTCTTTGGATAGTGGTTTAGTCTCTAGGACCTCTGGATGGTTGGTATTGTTCTAATGGTGTTGCAAACCCCTTCAGTTTCTTCAATCCTTTCTCTATCTCCTCCCAAGGGGACTCCATTCTCAGTTCAATGGTTGGCTGTGATTATTTGCCTCTGTATTCGTCAGGCTCTGGCAGAGCCTCTCAGGAGACAGCTATATCAGGCTTCTGTCAGCATGCACTTCTTGGCTTCAGCAATATTGTCTGGGTTTGTTGGCTGTAGTGTATGGGCTGAATCCTTTTACTCATTACTTCTACCCTCATATAATTCTGAGTGAATTCCAGTGATCTTGGTGACTGAAGTAGATGTGAACCATCTGTTTATACTCTATAGAAGAAGGATAGGAAAGATGCTTGAACTTTATCTGGAATTATAAAATCACAAATAAAATGCACAACATTTTTTGTTCAGTGAACTTATTGGATGAATCAAGGTGCTGCTGAGGACAAAGTACAAAGAGTTAGAAATTAAGAAAGAATTTGAATGCTTGAGTTCTTATTTCAGGGCTATAATTATGAACTATTTGACAAAAGCAGGGACATTACTCTTCTCCCCCATAACCTGGAGTAAATGTTCCTTAGAAGTGCACTTCAAGCATAATTAGTAATATACTTAGGAAACTAGCCAAACAACATGGATATAATTTTCAGATAAAGAAGACCACTAGGACTAAGAGTTTAAATAACCCCATTATCCTGTTATTTCTCTTAGACAACCTACAGTTCCAGAAAAAAAATTTTCTGAGGAGATAGTTTCTTCATTTGCATTCATAAATTTTGTAGAGGACTGTAGGGAGCTGCGAGGTCCCACGCCCCGGGGATGGCGCCAGTTTCTGCCTTCTGCTCCTTGTGAAAAACAAGTCCTTATTTGGCTGTTCCTGCTTGGCCTGGTCGCTTCCGCATAGATACAACCTATCTGCTATCACCACGTGCCTTGCTAGGATTGGCCAGTGCTAGCTATTTAAGTGTGGTGCGGGGATTCCCCGGGGTCAGAAAATTGTATCAAGGTTCCTGAGTAAAACTGCTTGAAGAAGATCTTCGCTGGTCGTGTCTTCCTTGCTGGTCGAGGTTGGGCGCAACAAGTGGTAGCCTGTACAGGGATCCGGAGATCAGAACTTCTCACAGTCAGGGCAGCGCTGGAAAGTTCCCAAGGTAAGGTGGGACCATAAGGACCGCGGGAAATTAGCGGATATAAAGTTTCAGGATAGTGAGCAAGAAAGTTCACAGTAGTAGCGAACTGAAGGTAAAAACAGACAGCCTTGTAGTAGATGGACTTTTTCATCCTCCTTATTTTGTGGCTGCTTGAAAACCTCCTTTTTCATTTGGGAATCATTTTTGCCTATTGCTGTGAGGATTGTGTACAGTAACGGCGAGCTACACAATATCATGGGGAATTCACAATCCCACCCAATTTTTCTGGCTCTTCGGGAGCTGTCTGAATCAAGCAAGTTGAAGATGAAAAGGAACAACATAGAGAGGTTTCTGAGTGAATGTAATGCCATTGCACCCTGGTTCACAGTCCAGGGTAATCTTTCTGTTGCTTGTTGGGACAAGCTAGGTGAAGACTTAGACCTTGCATGGTCCTAAGGAACCTTAAAATCAGGAGTTTGCCCTGTTTGGCGTCTAGTGCGGAGTTGCTTGGAGGATCAGAGGTGTTGTCAGGAAGTGTTAGAAAAGGTACGTGTGGCCCTTGAAATGCTCCAGGATGAAAGATCGGAAAAGCAAGGAAGTACAAAAGAAACAGATTCCGAAAGATCAGATACAGATAGAGAGACAGAGGGGACGGTTACTGAGGATGAGTTACAGGAATTAATAGGACAAGTGAAAAGACAGACTTTAAAGCCTTTAAAACATAGGGAAAGGGGAAGTAAGTATAAAATGCAATAGCCCTACTGTGTGTCAACTTTTTGTGGGCAACGCCATCGCCCCATTAAGACAGAAGCTTCCTGCGCTGAGATGCGTCCATTTTATGGATGATATCCTTTTAACTGCAAAGAATGAAGAGATTTTAGATTTAGCATATGGAAATTTAGTTAAATTGCTAGAAGGTAAAGGATTGATTATTGCCCCTGAAAAGGTACAAAAGGACAATCTTGTAAATTATTTAGGAGCAAAAGTAAGCCCTTATATCATTATATCCCAGAAGGTTGAATTGAGGAAACATAATCGTAAGACTCTTAATGATTTTCAAAAATTATTGGGAGATATTAATTAGGTCAGATGTTATTTAAAATTACCAAATTATGAATTAAAACCATTATATAATACTTTAGTTGGGGATTCGGCCTTGGATTCTCCTAGACAATTGACTGGTGAAGCAAGGGAAGCTTTAAAGAAGGTTGAAAAAGGATTACAAGGCGCAATGTTACATCGATGGAAGGAGGGTGCAGACATTGTGCTATGCATTCTAGCCACCTACATGCAGCCCACAGGATTGTTGTGGCAAGATGGCCCTCTGCTTTGGGTTTATCCCAGAGCTTCTCCAGCTAGATCAGTAGAGTATTATCCTACAGCAGTTGAAGGATTAGCCCTGAATGGGATCCAACAGTGCATACAATTTTTTGATGTTTCCCCAACCTCGATCATAATGCCCTATACAGGTCAGCAGATGAAGATCTTGTGTGGCACTGTGGATGATTGGGCTATATTATGCTGTGGATTCCATGGAGAGATAGATAATCATTATCCAAAACACCCTTTGCTATCCTTCTTTAAGGAACATCCTGTGATCTTTCCTAAGGTTACCTCCAGTGTTCCTATACAGGGGGCACCAAACATTTTTTACAGATGGATCCAAAAATGGCTGTGGAGCCTATATGGTTGACCATCAAGAGCCAATTTTGTGTCAATATCAACCCGGCTCTCCACAAGTAATTGAACTCAAGATTGTGCTGGAAGTGTTTAAAAATTGTTCCTTTGCCTTTAATTTGCTCTCTGATTCATCATATGTTGTTAATGCAGTTAACATATTAGAAGTGGCTGGCCCTAATAAAATTAGCAGCACGGTATGCCAGCTGCTGAGGGAACTTCAGGAATTGATCTGGAAAAGAGGTCACAAGTTTTTTGTCCAACATATTAGAGCTCATACAGGTTTGCCTGGTCCTCTCAGTGAGGGAAATGATCTTGTGGATAGATGTACCCGAATGGAGTTTATCTTCTTAAGCTTATCATTGGATCAAGCCCGACAGTTTCATCAACAATTTCATGTGCCTACTAAAACCTTACAGCAGAAGTTTCATCTGTCTTGAGCAGATGCTCGACAGATAGTTTTAGGATGTCAACAGTGTGTCACTTTTCACCATCCCCCTAGTGTAGGGGTTAATCCTTGTGGCCTCCTACCCCTAAAGATTTGGCAAATGGATGTAACTCACATATCTGGACTTCGGACTCTAAAATACATTCATGTTTCCGTGGATACTTGTTCAGGTGTCATTCATGCTATCCCTATGAGTGGAGAAAAGGCACGCAATGTTATTGGACACTGCCTAGAAGCCTGGGCCGCTTGGGGAAAGCCTCAACACTTAAAAACTGATAACGGCCCAGCATACACTGCCCAATCTTTCAAATCCTTTTGTAAACAGATGGATGTGCAGTTGAGCCATGGCCTGCCTTATAATCCCCAAGGACAAGGTATTGTTGAGTGAGCTCATCGTACATTAAAGGAATGCCTAATTAAACAAAAGGGGGAAATAGGCCATGGTAGAACCCCCAAGGAACAGATATCTTTGGCCCTTTTTACTCTTAATTTTTTTTTTTTTAAATTTTGGATGATGATGGCCTTTCTGCCGCTGACCGACATCAATGTTGGGCGGGCATGTTGAAAGGTTATGTGAAATGGAAAGATGTGATAACTGGCTTATGGCATGGGCCAGATCCTGTGTTCGCGTGGGCGAGAGGGTCTGTTTGTGTGTTTCCTAAGGACTGGCAAGATCTGTGGTGGGTCCCTGAAAGATTGACCAGGAGGTGCAACAAGAATGAAGATCCTGCTATTGCTGACACTTCTCCGTGTGACCCAAGTGCTGGTCCAAACAGAGCCCCGGTGGGGGATACTATTGGTGTTCCCGAGACCCATGCCGATATGTCATGACCGTTAAGCCCACTCCTTTAATTTGTCTAAACAGTTGTTAGGTTATCTTTTGGGCAATTGGACTGGAGAATTCGATTTCTTAATGGATCAGCTACGTGTAGCCATCGTGACCATGAACTCCACACGTGCGGATGCTGGACTGGCTACAGGATTGTCATCTTGGATTGCTGCTGCTATGAATCATCTGAGGGAGTGGGCGGGTATGGAAGCCGTAGCTGGACTCTTGCCGCTGGTCTCCCTAGTGACCCTGTGGTGTTTGTGCAGGATGAGGTTCGTACAGAGGCGGCATGTGGCCATGGTCCTGCAGGCATTTGCAGTCATTGAGGCAGAACAGTCCCCCCAGGCATAGCTAACAGTCATATAAGATATATAGCCACCCTTACTCTACTGGGCCCTGTTTCCCCTGGCATATTCCATCGTCCCTGAGCATATTGAGTGACCCTACTCAGTGACGGGCATCTAAGACATGGAGTCTTGAGGATGACAAGGTAATCCTATGACAGGTACACGAAGGGACGATCCTAAGACAGGGGGGTGTCCCGCACTCAGTATATGCCAGTGTCATCTGGGTGCCAATAAAACAAAAAGGAGGAAGTGTAGGGAGCTGCGAGGTCCCGCTCCCCGGGGATGGCGCCGGTTTCTGCCTTCTGCTCCTTGTGAAAAACAAGTCCGGTTTCCGCCTTGCGCTCCTTGAGAAAAACAAGTCCTTATTTGGCTGTTCCTGCTTGGCCTGGTCGCTTCCACATAGATAAAACCTATCCGCTATCCCCACATGGCTTGCTAGGATTGGCCAGCACTAGCTATTTAAGTGTAGTGCGGGGATTCCTCGGGGTCAGAAGATTGTATCAATGTTCCTGAGTAAAACTGCTTGAAGAAGATCTTCACTGGTCGTGTCTTCCTTGCTGGTCGAGGTTGGGCGCGACAGAGGACAGCCCATTTCTAGGAGGGAAGTGAGTTAGTCACCCTAAAGCAAGTTTATTTGAGATAAAAGCAGCAATATGGATTAAATGAAGTTATATCTATAAAACTTTTAAGAAGGTGTTCAGTGCATAGGAAATAAAAATAAACTACAGAAAATTGAATGTTAGGAATAAGGCTGATAGGGTCCAACAATCATTATGCTTCAAATATTTGATGGGTCTTTAATTGCGAAATTAATTTCAGTAATTCATTTAATCTTCCTAATAGTAAAACATTCAGTCTAGAAAAACAGACATGAAAATACCTAGCCATGGAAGTATTATGAATATGTATTAAAACAAGGCTTGATACAAAAATGTAATAAGTATATTTTCTTCCCTGAACAAATATTTCAATAACATTTACCATTTTTCTGGTACTGTCCTTTACACTCCTAATAAAATGGCAAACCATTACACACACACACACACACACACACACACACACACACACACACACACACACAAGTCTTGCCTTCAGGGACCACAAATTCTAGTAAGGACAGACAATAACTATCAGCTATACGGAAACTAAAGAAAAATGTTAACTAGAGAAAGTAGTGAATTACATGCTATTTGACTTAAGGTTCTTGAGGGAAACACTTGATCAGAAACGTGGAAGGTACTAAAGGAAAATCATTCAAATAAATAGAAACTTTATCAAGAAGACAGCAAGATGACAAATGCTTCAAGTAAAGGAAGGGTGTTCTAATGTGAGGGAACCAAGAAAAGGAGATTCAAATCAGATATCTAAGAAGGAGAAATCATGTTTAGTTATGTGAAATACTAACTATTGCTGTTGTTATTATTGTAAAGCTCCAGGGGTTTTGATTATCGAAGTAATACTTTATCCTCTTTAGTAAATTCTTTTAAAACCCACAAAGCAGAAATCCAGGACAATATAACAATAATAGTGGTTAACTTTGTAATTTGACCTTTCAAAATTATTCTTATATATATGATCTAATTTTCCCTTTACAACAACCTGTAAGTTAGGTAATGACTAGTATCTCTCTTGATACCTTCTTGAGGAGACAGATGCACAGAAGATAAAGGCTCTGTGCAGTCACATGGCAAGGTATGTGGGAAATACACAGAGAGAAACTAGACCCAAGTTTTATCTATGAGATGTCTCTTTGTCTTACTATCTGGGTAACAAAAGTAGTCAACTAAAGAGGATCTGATTTAATAAGGAAATGGAGGTCAGTTGCACAGTTACGAATAAAATTCTGGATCTTGATTTCATTCCCTTTATGTAATAACACCTGAATTCACAAAGCTCAGTTGTTATTGAAAAAATAATTATTTTTTTCCTTAGTACATGTGAATTTCATGAATATAATTTAAGGACAAAATAGTATCTTTGAAGTGTCAGTACAAATTCGTTTTTGATGTTGCTTCTCTTGATAAATTCTCTAAGATGTGAGTATTGCTTACTCTCACCCTCTGGTGTTTTCCATTAGTTCAAGGATAAAGTAGACTTAGGAGAGACAACATCTGAATTTGATTGAACAAAAAGATAATCTTATTTAGGAAGAATGATCCATTTCAAACAGAGAGATGCTGAAGCTTGGCACCAAGCCATTCTATATATAATATTTATTATAGATGTACCAGATGCTGACCAAGTCTATTGTGAAACAGAAGACACCATGCCAGGCTGTTACTTTGTTTGTCACTTTAGATATTTCAGAGGGTGTTTGCTAAGGCAAAAGATGTACAATGATGTATGTGTGGATCAAAACATCACATTATGCTCCTCAAATTTATATAATTATGTCAACTCATAATAAAACACTATAGGAATAGGAAACTGAATTCTAAATAGAACAAAAATTAAAAGCAAAAATAGCCATGGGTATCAATAAAGAATCAGATTTAATTGTTTTAGTTAATCCCTCCTGCCCTTTGTTCCAGTCATTCCAACAATATCAAGTGTTGATGTGGCTGCTTTTGTTTGAGCCTGTAGATAAGACAATCTAGTTATCAATCCTAATCACATTAATACTGTGCTATTATTTCCCACTGATGCCCAATTTGCTATTGGCCTACTCATATACAAGCAATAATATTGTGTGCATGATAAGAATTGCAAATTAAAATATTATAAAATAGAGTTTCCATTCTTAAGACATTCAGAATTAAGATAGTGAAAGCAAGTGTGTGCAAATAAACAGTGACTAATATGCAAGATATTTATAATGTATATCCTGTCATTTTGATCAAAATGACAGTCTCACACTGCATTTATTTTGGCTTTATGGAATTCCCTCTTTTCAAGCATCTTGCTCTTATAATTCTTTAGAAATAATAATGAAATAAAAATAATTACATTATGTTAATACAAGTAAATTCTAAATGTTCTCTAGCATTTAAAAATAAATGTATAGATTCCCTTCTTATTTTCCTGTAATAATGCCACAGAAATTGAGGTAGATGACATTTTGTACATGTAATAACTGCACAAACCTGAAAAATTATTTGTCCCTTCAATATTGTAAGAAAGGATTCAAAATGCACTTTCTCACTTGATACAATTTGAAATTATAGTTAAATTTTGCTTGAATTTTACTATATCCTTGTTCATGAAGATGAAAAAATTTTTTAAATTACTTTTCTTATCAGTAATTATACTGTAAATGAAATTATTCTCATAATTTACTATTTACCTTATGTTTCTTCAGTCTACAAAAAAACATAACCATCCTTCAGATTTTGGTTTTATTTCCTGCAACTTTACTTTAGCAATAGGGTCTCATTGTCAATTTCTGGAAGATAATCAAAATCAGTGGCAAAAGACTGAAATATTTGCAGGTATGTCAGACTCATAAGCCATCGGGAATGTCAGTACTTTTATTGTAAACAGTAGTTGGATTTTTCCAAAAGCCTTTTCTATGTTTAATATGAGACTATGCTGTTCTTCAGGTTTTCATGTGGTAAATGGGTGATTTTAATGAGGAGTCCCCACAGTCTCGGGCATTTAAATGCTAGGTCTCCAGTTGAGGACACTGTTTTGGGAGAGTAAGGAGTTGTGGCCTTGTTGAAGGAAATGTGTTACTGGTGGCAAACTTTAAGATTTTCAAAGTCTTGCATCCTTCCCAGTATGCTCTCCCTTAACTGTGTGTAGCTTAAGCTGTGAGCACATGGCTCTTAGACTAGCCATCATGTGTACTGCCTTGTCTTTCCTCTATGCCATCATAGACTTCAACCCCCTGGAAACAAACACAAATCCTTCTTTGTATAAGTTAGTTTCCTTTTGACATGGTGCTTTTAGCACAACAAAAGAAAAGCTTTTTATACAATCATGATTATTGTTTTCTGTGTTCAACCATGCATATATCTCTGGGATAAGAATAACTTGATTGGGTGAATAATCATTTTTCTGTGTTGTTTAATTTGATTTGCAAGTATTTTATTGAAAATTTTTGCATGTTTGTTTATCAGACTCATTGGCCTATAATAAGTCTCTGTCTGATTTTGGAATCAGTGAAATACTGTTTTTATTTAAAAAATGGAAATATTCCTTTTTATTTTACAGAATGATTTGAGGATAATTTGTGTGAGTTTTTGAATTTGGGAGAGTTCTACATTAAATCCATCTGGCCCTTGCAATCTTTTAGTTGGATGAGTTTTAATTACTGATTCTACCTTATTATTAAAGATCTATCTAAATTATTTGTTTTCATTTTATTTAACTTTAGTGAGATATATATATACACACACATACATACACACACAAACACACACACACACACACACACATATATATATATATATATATATATATATAAAATAAATTTTATATTTTCCATTTTTGGGGAGCTACAAAATTTTAAATTATATCCATTTGAGCCTTGATTCTTGAAATTTCTACAATGTCTGTTGTAATAGCTCCATTTTCATCTCTAATTATGATAGTTGTGGTATCTTTTTTTTTATTAACTTGAGTATTTCTTATATACATTTCAAGTGTTATTCCCTTTCCCAGTTTCCGGGCAAACATCCCCCTCCACCCTCCCCTTCCTTATGGGTGTCCCCCTCCCAACCCTCCCCCATTGCCGCCCTACCCCCATAGTCTAGTTCACTGGGGGTTCAGTCTTAGCAGGACCGAGGGCTTCCCCTTCCACTGGTGCTCTTACTAGGATATTCATTGCTACCTATGGGGTCAGAGTCCAGGGTCAGTCCATGTATAGTATTTAGGTAGTGGCTTAGTCCCTGGAAGCTCTGGTTGCTTGACATTGTTGTACTTTTGGGGTCTCGAGCCCCTTCAAGCTCTTCCAGTTCTTTCTCTGATTCCTTCAACGGGGGTCCTATTCTCAGTTCAGTGGTTTGCTGCTGGCATTCGCCTCTGTATTTGCTGTATTCTGGCTGTGTCTCTCAGGAGCGATCTACATCCGGCTCCTGTCAGTCTGCACTTCTTTGCTTCATCCATCTTGTCCAATTGGGTGGCTGTATATGTATGGGCCACCTGTGGGGCAGGCTCAGAGTGGGTGTTCCTTCAGTCTCTGTTTTAATCTTTGCCTCTCCCTTCCCAGCCAAGGGTATTCTTTTTCCTCATTTAAAGAAGGAGTGAAGCATTCACATTTTGATCATCCGTCTTGAGTTTCGTTTGTTCTAGGGATCTAGGGTAATTCAAGCATTTGGGCTAATAGCCACTTATCAATGAGTGCATACCATGTATGTCTTTCTGTGATTGGGTTAGCTCACTCAGGATGATATTTTCCAGTTCCAACCATTTGCCTACGAATTTCATAAACTCGTTGTTTTTGATAGCTGAGTAATATTCCATTGTGTAGATGTACCACATTTTCTGTATCCATTCTTCTGTTGAAGGGCATCTGGGTTCTTTCCATTTTCTGGATATTATAAATAAGGCTGCGATGAACATAGTGGAGCACGTGTCTCTTTTATATGTTGAGGCATCTTTTGGGTATATGCCCAAGAGAGGTATAGCTAGATCCTCAGGCAGTTCAATGTCCAATTTTCTCAGGAACCTCCAGACTGATTTCCAGAATGGTTTTATCAGTCTGCAATCCCACCAACAATGGAGGAGTGTTCCTCTTTCTCCACATCCTCGCCAGCATCTGCTGTCACCTGAGTTTTTGATCTTAGCCATTCTCACTGGTGTGAGGTGAAATCTCAGGTTTGTTTTGATTTGCATTTCCCTTATGACTAAAGATGTTGAACATTTCTTTAGGTGTTTCTCAGCCATTCGGCATTCCTCAGCTGTGAATTCTTTGTTTAGCTCTGAACCCCATTTTTTAATAGGGTTATTTGTTTCCCTGCGGTCTAACTTCTTGAGTTCTTTGTATATTTTGGATATAAGGCCTCTATCTGTTGTAGGATTGGTAAAGATCTTTTCCCAATCTGTTGGTTGCCGTTTTGTCCTAACCACAGTGTCCTTTGCCTTACAGAAGCTTTGCAGTTTTATGAGATCCCATTTGTCGATTCTTGATCTTAGAGCATAAGCCATTGGTGTTTTGTTCAGGAAATTTTTTCCAGTGCCCATGTGTTCCAGATGCTTCCCTAGTTTTTCTTCTATTAGTTTGAGTGTGTCTGGTTTGATGTGGAGGTCCTTGATCCACTTGGACTTAAGCTTTGTACAGGGTGATAAGCATGGATCGATCTGCATTCTTCTACATGTTGCCCTCCAGTTGAACCAGCACCATTTGCTGAAAATGCTATCTTTTTTCCATTGGATGGTTTTGGCTCCTTTGTCAAAACTCAAGTGAATAGGTGTGTGGGTTCATTTCTGGGTCTTCAATTCTATTCCATTGGTCTATCTGTTTGTCTCTGTACCAAAACCATGCAGTTTTTATCACTATTGCTCTGTAATACTACTTGAGTTCAGGGATAGTGATTCCCCCTGAAGTCCTTTTATTGTTGAGGATAGCTTTAGCTATCCTGGGTTTTTTGTTATTCCAGATGAATTTGCAAATTGTTCTGTCTAACTCTTTGAAGAACTGGATTGGTATTTTGATGGGGATTGCATTGAATCTGTAGATTGCTTTTGGTAAAATGGCCATTTTTACTAATTTAATCCTGCCAATCCTTGAGCATGGGAGATCTTTCCATCTTCTGAGGTCTTCTTCAATTTCTTTCCTCAGTGTCTTGAAGTTCTTATTGTAGAGATCTTTTACTTGCTTGGTTAAAGTCACACCGAGGTACTTTATATTATTTGGGTCTATTATGAAGGGTGTCGTTTCCCTAATTTCTTTCTCACCTTGTTTCTCTTTTGTGTAGAGGAAGGCAACTGATTTATTTGAGTTAATTTTATACCCAGCCACTTTGCTGAAGTTGTTTATCAGCTTTAGTAGTTCTCTGGTGGATCTTTTGCGATCACTTAAATATACTATCATGTCATCTGCAAATAGTAATATTTTGACCTCTTCTTTTCCGGTCTGTATACCCTTGATCTCCTTTTGTTGTCTGATTGCTCTGGCTAGAACTTCAAGAACTATATTGAATAAGTAGGGAGAGAGTGGGCAGCCTTGTCTAGTCCCTGATTTTAGTGGGATTGCTTCAAGTTTCTCTCCAATTAGTTTAATGTTAGCAACTGGTTTCCTGTATATGGCTTTTACTATGTTTAGGTATGGGCTTGAATTCCTATTCTTTCCAGGACTTTTATCATGAAGGGGTGTTGAATTTTGTCAAATGCTTTCTCAGCATCTAATGAAATGATCATGTGGTTCTGTTCTTTCAGTTTGTTTATATAATGGATCACTTTAATGGTTTTCCGTATATTAAACCATCCCTGCATAACTGGGATGAAGCCTACTTGATCATGGTGGATGATTGTTTTGATGTGCTCTTGAATTCGGTTTGCCAGAATTTTATTGAGTATTTTTGCATCGATATTCATAAGGGAAATTGGTCTGAAGTTCTCTTTCTTTGTTGTGTCTTTGTGTGGTTTAGGTATAAGAGTAATTGTGGCTTCGTAGAAGGAATTCGGTAGTGCTCCATCTGTTTCAATTTTGTGGAATAGTTTGGATAATATTGGTATGAGGTCTTCTATGAAGGTTTGATAGAATTCTGCACTAAACCCGTCTGGACCTGGGCTCATTTTGTTTGGGAGACCTTTAATGACTGCTTCTATTTCCTTAGGAGTTATGGGGTTGTTTAACTGGTTTATCTGTTCCTGATTTAACTTCGATACCTGGTATCTGTCTAGGAAATTGTCCATTTCCTGCAGATTTTCAAGTTTTGTTGAATATAGGTTTTTATAGTAAGATCTGATGATTTTTTGAATTTCCTCTGAATCTGTAATTATGTCTCCATTTTCATTTCTGATTTTGTTAATTTGGACGCACTCTCTGTGTCCTCTCGTTAGTCTGGCTAAGGGTTTATCTATCTTGTTGATTTTCTCAAAGAACCAACTTTTGGTTCTGTTGATTCTTTCTATGGTCCTTTTTGTTTCTACTTGGTTGATTTCAGCTCTGAGTTTGATTATTTCCTGCCTTCTACTCCTCCTGGGTGTATTTGCTTCTTTTTGTTCTAGAGCTTTTAGGTGTGCTGTCAAGCTGCTGACATATGCTCTTTCCTGTTTCTTTCTGCAGGCACTCAGCGCTATGAGTTTTCCTCTTAGCACAGCTTTCATTGTGTCCCATAAGTTTGGGTATGTTGTATCTTCATTTTCATTAAATTCTAAAAAGTTTTTAATTTCTTTTTTATTTCTTCCTTGACCAGGTTATCATTGAGTAGAGCATTGTTCAATTTCCACGTATATGTGGGCATTCTTCCCTTATTGTTATTGAAGACCAGTTTTAGGCCGTGGTGGTCCGATAGCACGCATGGGATTATTTCTATCTTTCTGTACCTGTTGAGGCCCGTTTTTTGACCAATTATATGGTCAATTTTGGAGAAAGTACCATGAGGAGCTGAGAAGAAGGTATATCCTTTTGCTTTAGGATAGGATGTTCTATAAATATCCGTTAAGTCCATTTGGCTTATGACTTCTCTTAGTCTGTCGACATCACTGTTTAATTTCTGTTTCCATGATCTGTCCATTGATGAGAGTGGGGTGTTGAAATCTCCCACTATTATTGTGTGAGGTGCAATGTGTGCTTTGAGCTTTAGTAAGGTTTCTTTTACGTATGTAGGTGCTCTTGTATTTGGGGCATAGATATTTAGGATTGAGAGTTCATATTGGTGGATTTTTCCTTTGATGAATATGAAGTGTCCTTCCTTATCTTTTTTGATGACTTTTAGTTGGAAATTGATTTTATTTGATATTAGAATGGCTACTCCAGCTTGCTTCTTCTGACCATTTGCTTGGAAAGTTGTTTTCCAGCCTTTCACTCTGAGGTAGTGTCTGTCTTTGTCTCTGAGGTGTGTTTCCTGTAGGCAGCAGAATGCAGGGTCCTCGTTGTGTATCCAGTTTGTTAATCTATGTCTTTTTATTGGGGAGTTGAGGCCATTGATATTGAGAGATATTAAGGAATAGTGATTATTGCTTCCCGTTATATTCATATTTGGATGTGAGGTTATGTTTGTGTGCTTTCATTCTCTTTGTTTTGTTGCCAAGACGATTAGTTTCTTGCTTCTTCTAGGGTATAGCTTGCCTCCTTATGTTGGTCTTTACCATTTATTATCCTTTGTAGTGCTGGATTTGTGGAAAGATATTGTGTAAATTTGGTTTTGTCATGGAATATCTTGGGTTCTCCATCAATGTTAATTGAGAGTTTTGCAGGATACAGTAACCTGGGCTGGCATTTGTGTTCTCTTAGGGTCTGTATAACATCAGTCCAGGAACTTCTGGCCTTCATAGTTTCTGGCGAGAAGTCTGGTGTGATTCTGATAAGTCTGCCTTTATATGTTACTTGACCTTTTTCCCTTACTGCTTTTAATATTCTTTCTTTATTTTGTGCGTTTGGTGTTTTGACAATTATGTGACGGGAGGTGTTTCTTTTCTGGTCCAATCTATTTGGAGTTCTGTAGGCTTCTTGTATGTCTATGGGTATCTCTTTTTTTAGGTTAGGGAAGTTTTCTTCTATGATTTTGTTGAAGATATTTACTGGTCCTTTGAGCTGGGAGTCTTCACTCTCTTCTATACCTATTATCCTTAGGTTTGATCTTCTCATTGAGTCCTGGATTTCCTGTATGTTTTGGACCAGTAGCTTTTTCCGCTTTACATTATCTTTGACAGTTGTGTCAATGATTTCTATGGAATCTTCTACTCCTGAGATTCTCTCTTCTATCTCTTGTATTCTGTTGGTGAAGCTTGTATCTACAGCTCCTTATCTCTTCTTTTGGTTTTCTATATCCAGGGTTGTTTCCATGTGTTCTTTCTTGATTGCTTCTATTTCCATTTTTAATTCCTTCAACTGTTTGATTGTGTTTTCCTGGACTTCTTTCAGGGATTTTTGTGTCTCCTCTCTATGGGCTTCTACTTGTTTATTTATGTTTTCCTGGAATTCTTTCAGGGATTTTTGTGTCTCCTCTCTATGGGCTTCTACTTGTTTATTTATGTTTTCCTGGAATTCTTTCAGGGATTTTTGCGATTCTTTCAGGCATTTTTGCGATTCCTCTCTGTAGGTTTCTACTTGTTCTCTAAGGGAGTTCTTCACGTCTTTCTTGAAGTCCTCCAGCATCATGATCAAAAATGATTTTGGAACTAGATGTTGCTTTTCTGGTGTGTTTGGATATTCCATGTTTGTTTTGATGGGAGAATTGGGCTCCGATGGTGCCATGTAGTCTTGGTTTCTGTTGCTTGTGTTCCTGCACTTGCCTCTCGCCATAAGATTATCTCTAGTGTTATTTTGTTCTGCTATTTCTGACAGTGGCTAGACTGTCCTATAAGCCTGTGTGTCAGGAGTGCTGTAGACCTGTTTTCCTCTCTTTCTGTCAGTTATGGGGACAGAGTGTTCTGCTTTCCGGCGTGTGGTTTTTCCCCTCTACAGGTCTTCAGCTGTTCCTGTGGGCCTGTGTCTTGAGTTCACCAGGCAGCTTTCTTGCAGCAGAAAAGTTGGTCTTACCTGTGGTCCCGAGGCTCAAGTTCGCTCGTGGGGTGCTACCCACGGGCTCTCTGCAGCGGCAGCAACCAGGAAGACCTGTGCTGCCGTTTCCGGGAGCTTCAGTGCTCCAGGGTTCCAGATGGTCTTTGGCTTTTTCCTCTGGCGTCCGAGATGTGTGTGCAGAGAGCAGTCTCTTCTGGTTTCCCAGGCTTGTCTGCCTCTCTGAAGGTTCAGCTCTCCCTCCCACGGGATTTGGGTGCATAGAACTGTTTATCCGGTCTGTTTCCTTCTGGTTCTGGTGGTGTCTCAGGCACAGGGGTCCTGCTGCTCCTGGGCCCTCCCCCACGGGAGCCCAGAGGCCTTATACAGTTTCCTCTTGGGCCAGGGATGTGGGCAGGGGTGAGCAGTGTTGGTGGTCTCTTCCGCTCTGCAGCCTCAGGAGTGCCCACCTGTCCAGGCGGTTGGGTCTCTCTCTCACAGGGTCTGGGGGCAGAGAGCTGCTGCGGGCCGGGATCCGCGGGTGTGGGACTTCCGGTATAGTTGTGGTATCTTAATGACTTAATATTTTACCTGAACAATGCCATAACATAGTAGCTGAATCTTGCATTTTATCTGAACACAAGGGAATAAAGTGTATTAACAACATTAATAAGAATCCACAGAAATAACTCTCTTATGGAAACCAAGCAACACTACTGAAAAATTGAACCAAAAAGAAATCAAGAAGGAAAGTTAAAACTTCTAGAATTGAATGAAAATGACAATAAAATACAACAAAATCCATGAATAAAATAAAGGCAGCTCTAAGAGGAAAGCTGATAGCAGTAGATATCTGCATTGAAAAATTATACTGTTGAAATTTTTCACTAAATTTTTTATTTGACTCGCTTAATTTTTCACTTTTAATATTATTTCAGTTTGTCTTTTAAGAATGCCTGTATCTTAACTAATCCTATTTTCTTAACTTGAATTGTTCTTTATTTTGTTCTGCTTTTTTCTTACAATCCTTATTCTGGCATTTACTCGTGTAGTCTAAGTTACTTGAGAATATTTATAATTGATGTCTTGAAATAATTTCTTTGTTTTTCATCTATGTTGCTTTTCTCTTTGCCATTACTATGAGAATGCTAATTTTATTAGATGTTTATATTAGTTATTCATGTTGTTTGTATTTTTGCAATGGGAACGAGGCATCTGGAGTTCCATCTTTTGTATTTATATCTTCTCTTACTTTTGTTGAATGAGATTTGTTTGGATCTCTGTTTTATGTCTTCCATACATTTCTAGTTATTAATCACCTGAATGGTGTTTGGTGTTCAGGGTAGATATTCATTGAATGTGGTGTCAAAACTTGCCTTAGCTAACTCAGGTTGCTACAGATTTTTAGCATAGGAGCAAACCTTTTGTAGAGTTAAATACTGCCATTAATGATACAGAAAAGTTTGTGGAAAGTTTATGAGTTTTGCATTTAGTCCTCTGGTAGCAGGGCCTGGGGTCAGTGACAATGGTTGATAGTACTCTGGGAGTGCCCAGAATACATGGTCCTCAGTTAGTGGGAGTGGAATAGCAGCAAGAGAGAGAATTCTATACCTAGAAGTATGGCATGGAAACCACATAGTCCTCAGGTGTCAGGAAATGGGGTGGCAAAAGAAATGAATGTCCATACCTGAAAGCAAAATACAAGACATTGAGTGGATTCATTTTTAAAGGCAGCAACAATAGTTTGTATTATTTTAGTCAGACTGTCTTGTCTCTACCCAGAAGCAGAGGTAAACTCAGAGTCCATTGTTTAACCAGCACAATACAGTTTTTCCATAGTAGGCCTCAACAGAGCCTCAATATTCATATTTTGTGGACTCTAAAGTTCCTGTAACATTCTTCCCTGAAGATTTGAAACCGTAAAATTATTAGGAGATGAGCTAAAATTCCTACAGTGAAAATCTAGAGATCCAATTCTGAAGGTCTGCACTAGAAAAGGTTATTATGTGACTTGAGTTTAGGTCATACCTTCATGTATAGCCTCCAGGCACAGATGTCCATTTAAGAGTAGAGATGATAAGACATAAGATCTCCCTCTGGCATTCCTGGCCTCTGACCAAGACAGAAATAAGACGTTTTTAACTTATGACCAAGGACAAGAATTAGAATTGTGTTCTTTTGGGGTCTCTGAAACTAAATATCCCTGACCTGTTTCTGTCTCCTCTCCTCATCATTAAGAGGAAATATGATCAGATTATATTACATATACATATGATATTGTCATAATGAAACCCATAATTGTTTATAATTAATATAAGTTAATAAAAGTTCTTTAAAAATACATTTTCTAACTGATTTTGATTTACGCTATGACTTGCTGGTTGTTTAAGAGTATATTGATTTTCTGGACTATGTTTGAAAAGTTCCCAGTTTTTTTCTGTGCTTATTTTTATTTTTATCCCACAATTCTTAGATAAGTTATTCTAAACTATATCTGTCTTTTGAGCTTGATTAAGACTCATTTTGTAGCCAAGCTAGTCTAGAGAATACACTGTGCACACTTCTGGGAAATGTATAGACTTATGTTGTTAGATAGAATATTCTGTTAGTTGAAATTGGTTTATGATCTATTTGAAGTTCTCTATTTCTTTATTGATTTCCTGCTCAAATGTACTATTCATTATATTGAGGAAGATATCATAGTTTGAATGTTTGCTTGTCCTCCTAAATCATGTTAAAATTGCACCACAATTCAAAAGTTTTATAAAGACACTCAGATATTGATTAGAACATTATGGTGTCCCCATGTATATATGACTACTTTTGAAAGGATTAAAGATGGCTAACTATACTATTTTATCTCTAATTCTTTCTTCACGTGAAAACAAAAGCATCAGTTTCCCTCTAGAAAATGCAGCAATAAATAATGTACAATATTATAATAGATACAACAGGGAAATCTCATGCAAAAAGTAACTTCTACAACTTTATTGGACAACAAGTAACCTATAGATATCAATAATTAATTCAAATATTAAAATATGGGTAATAAAAATGTTGCATGTCCCCACACACCAACAAAAATTAAGTATATGAGTAAAATTATGTCATTTGGTTCCAACTGGAAGTCACATAGCAAGAGAAAGGACCTGTTCTTTGACTTCTACACATGCTATGGCATACAATTACCCCCTTGGCCCAATAAGTAAATAAATGTATATCAGTTGTTTTGGTCTGATTATTATGTAATTTACTGAAATTTCACACTATATTATTACAAATATATAATAATTAATAGCACTTTTTTGAAAGAAGAATGAATTCCTAATCAAACTCACTATATAGATGTATTTTCATGACCTTCTCCATACCAAATTATAAGGAATAAATATTTAAAGTTTTATTTGGAAGAGATATCATTATATATCATTGTAAATTATGATATGGTTTCTGGGAACCAAACTCAATAACTCTAGAAAAGTAGAGCAGCCATAGTACTTTGCTGAGCCACCTCTACAGGCCAAGAAACAAATATTTACTGTTTAAAAAATACTAAGTATGTTATACATATGACACAGAGTACATAGGTGCAGTAGATAATGATCCATGGGGACTGAATTAAAAGGATCTCAAATTTGAGTCTAGCTTGGGCTGCATAATAAGTCTATATATCAAAATAAAGTTTAAATGTCTTAGGAATTTAGCTTTGTGATGCCTGTGCCTACAAAGCACAAAGTACTGGGTTCTATCCCTAGTACATTAATAAATATTAAAACATCAAGATATTCTATAAAGATATATTTTGCTTTAATAGCCAACTTTGTTTTATGCATATCCAGGCTTTATTTACAAGTGTATAGGCATATCTACATCTATCTATATATGCATATTTATAATTATAATATTTTATGTTTCTTGATATATCATAATATTTATCAATATCTTATTTTTCTTTATGACTTAAAAGTGTTCTTGCTTAAAATCAATGTATTTCTCTAATACTCATTATAGTCATCTAGTATTCTTTTGGTTAATATATTTAGTTAATATTTTTATCAAGCCTTTTACTTTTAACCTGTATCTCAAGTACACTTTTAATTAATAGCACATAGATAAATCATAATTTTCTGGAGGAAATAATAGTTTTGGTTTCCTTTGCTTTACATATTTTAGTAAGTGTCCTGACAACTGCATAGGCTGATTTGGAACTCTTTACACAGTCCAGGTTCATTACAACTCTGCCTCAGTCTCCCTTAATGATGGGGAGACAGATGTGCATTATCATGCCTAAGTCCATTCTTTTATTCTGTGCTCTTTCAGTTGGAGTATTTAATCCATTTTCAGAAAAAGTAGTGTCTTTTAAAATCTGTTTGTTTTGTTTATCTTTCATGAAATTCTATCGTGTTCATCACCTTTGCCTACATTTCTGTTTACTGCTGGAGGAGAAGTGCTAATCCCCAAATCTGAAATCCGTAACATTTCAAATGCTGAAAATCATTTCTGTGATGACTCTAGTGGAAAATTCTATACCTGGCTTCATTTGAAGGATTACAATAAAATGACATTTTCACTAAGCATCCAGTATGAAATTACCTTCAGATCACTAGTGTAAGGTGTTTATAATACCTAAGTGAATTTGTGTTAAATGTGGCATTATTAGACCATGATGGAATACTCCTACCAAAGATATACCCTGATGTATATGAAAATATTTCAAAATCCAAAAACAAGTTCAACAACTAAAATATTTATGTTCTTTAACTGGTAGTCCTACTATAATTAGCAAACAAAATCTCCACTGCTCCCTCAAGATTCTGAGCCCTAAGATACAGGGTCCTTGGGACACAGGCTAATACTTTGAGAGTTTCCACAGACCTACAGAATTGTTTCAGTGCTCCACATCCTTTTGTTCTATCAGTTTTTGATAGAGATGTAGGAATGTAGAACTTGCTGCTTTGATAGATTTTTGCCAGTGTCTTTCTCAATGCCTCCAAGAAAGTAAATTCCATAAATAATTTATATATCATCCCATGTATGAAGACTAATGTTTCTTAGTGATTAATGAATTAAATGGAACGACCCATTGAGTAGAATATTGAGTTAAGGAATAGGCTCAAATATACATATGTGATTAATTTATAATAAAGTTGTCATTTAAAATCAATAAAACATATACTCTTCAAAAGAAAAATTGTTAATGCCTTAGTATTCTTTGTAGAAGAAAAAGTTGGATCCCTACTCATAACTTATTGAATATGATAACAAAAATAGATATATCAGATATCAGGGGAAAACACTAAACAGAGGATAGTAGGCAAAACTAAATATGCCAGAAAGTGAGGCAATCTAAACTGAAATAAATGCTAGTGGGAATGACTTTGAAATTAGTATCTAATTGTAGGAATAGAATCCCTTACTGGACATACAGCAATAAAAATAAAATAAAAGTAATTAATATTGGAAAACAGATCAGCAAATATCAGCTGCAGTACACTCATGATTTATGTTTGCTTAGGTGAAGTACAGATGGATAAAGAAAACTATAATGAAATTCAAGCATTTGACTTTTCCTAGGCTTTGGGAGAATCTAAGAGATTTTATGTACTTATATGTAAGTAAGCAGAGTGAATTCGTATTTAGGTTTTATGCAAGCTAGTTTTATGTCAACTTGACATATGCTAGAGAAATCTGAGAGGAGGGAATCTCAACAGAGAAATAATCCCCATAAAACTGTGTTGTAGGCAAGCAAGCCCATAGGACATTTTCTTAATTACTGATTGACAGAGGAGAGCAAGCCCATTGTGGGTGAGAATGATCCTGAGCAGGTGGTCCTGGCTTCTACAAGAAAATAGGCTGAGCAAGTTATGGGGAGCAAAAACCCAAAGGCAGTACTCCTTCATGGCTTCTGCATATCTATAACAAATCAAATATATAACTTATTATCATTTATTAGTGTATGATAAGATCTTCTTCCATTGGCAGTAGACAAGGAAGAGTTAGAGGAATGTGAACATTAAAAGATTTCTAGGGGTTGGGGATTTGGCTCAGTGGTAGAGTGCTTGCCTAGCAAGCACAGGGCCCTGGGTTCGGTCCCCAGCTCCAAAAAAAAAAAAAAAAAAAAAAAAGATTTCATCCATTGCTATATTACAAAGGTATAACACATCCACAATTGTTACTTGGCCCAATAGACTAAGCTGAGAAACCAATGAACAAGCATGAGATTCACATATATCATTTGAACACTATGAAATCAACAGTGGACATTAGGATTACAGAGTTGACTGATTTTTCCTTTATATATTTTCAAATTTTGATTATACTTTTACATTAATGCAGAAAAGAATGACTTTCATTCTGGAGTCTCCACAGGTATGTGTCATAATATTTTGTTGTAATTCCTATGCCTTCTTCCTACCTTCCTTTAGTTTGTTTCCTTATCTCCCCGTTGATGGTCCTTCTTCCAGGTCACAAGCTTGACAAAAAAGAGAATGACAAGCTCAGGTCAGTCATTTAACAATATGGAACACAGACTGAATGTAGATGAGTACTGTAATAGTTACCTAAGAAAGCCATAAAAATTACTACAACCTGAGAATAGAAACCTATGCTTTCAAACTTATGGGGGTCAGATTGTTGGAATCAAGGCATTGATAAATTGGGTTCTTTTTTAGGCTTCAGGAGATGAACTTTTCTGTACCTCTCTCCTATGTCTAGTGGCAGACAGCTACTTTGCAGCCTTTGATATGTAAATATATTCCTTTAATCTCTGCCTATATCTTCCTATAAACCTCATATTTTGTTGTCTCTGAATTCCATTCTATTTTTAAATTAGTGTTTATTATCATATACAGGTCCTGCCTTAAATTTAAGGTAATTTCATCTTGAAATCTTCTAATTCATATTTACAAAGACTCTTATTTCCAAACAAGGTAAAATTTAGAGGTATTAGTGGGTAAGAATTAGATTTGTGGTTAATTATTTGACCTACTATGTCAGAAACTAAAGAGATGTTCATCTTCTATAATTATGCAGCAAACAAACATTAAAAAGCCCCAATATTTATAATAAAAGAGAAATAAAAAGAAGACAAAATATGAAGATTGACAGGGTTCTATGCTCAAATCAGGCACCTGACAAAAATATACCCTATGTATGTATCAGGCCACCCAATCAAGATTTGTATAATAGAAGCATATTTCTATGCATTTCTTAAAAGGTATCCTCATCAATTTAGCAATACATAACTATATTTTCACTCCTTATTAATAAATGAGTAGGCTCTATCTAATCATTGCTGTTTTTGAAGTCTTCCTTGATTAAATTTCGACCATTTAGTCATGTAAAGTGTTTTCAAGCACATACTGGAGCGATGGCTCAGAGGTTAAGAACATTAGCTGCGGGAAGTCCCCCACCCGCGGATCCCTGCACGCAGCAGCTCTCTGCTCCCAGACCCTGTGAGAGAGAAACCCAACCCCCTGGTCAGGTGGGCACTCCTGAGGCTGCAGAGCGGAAGAGACCACCAACACTGCTCACCCCTGCCCACATCCCTGGCCCAAGAGGAAACTGTATAAGGCCTCTGGGCTCCCGTGGGGGAGGGCCCAGGAGCGGCAGGACCCCGCCGGACCCTGAAGGAAACAGACCGGATAAACAGTTCTCTGCACCCAAATCCCGTGGGAGGGAGAGCTAAACCTTCAGACAGGCAGACAAGCCTGGGAAACCAGAAGAGACTGCTCCCTGCACACACATCTCGGACGCCAGAGGAAAAAGCCAAAGACCATCTGGAACCCTGGTGCACTGAAGCTCCCGGAAGGGGCGGCACAGGTCTTCCTGGTTGCTGCCGCTGCAGAGAGCCCCTGGGCAGCACCCCACGAGCAAACCTGAGCCTCGGGACCACAGGTAAGACCAAATTTTCTGCTGCAAGAAAGCTGCCGGGTGACCTCAAGACACAGGCCCACAGGAACAGCTGAAGACCTGTAGAGAGGAAAAACTACACGCCCGAAAGCAGAACACTCTGTCCCCATAACTGACTGAAAGAGAGGAAAACAGGTCTACAGCACTCCTGACACACAGGCTTATAGGACAGTCTAGCCACTGTCAGAAACAGCAGAACAAAGTAACACTAGAGATAATCTGATGGCGAGAGGCAAGCGCAGGAACCCAAGCAACAGAAACCAAGACTACATGCCATCATCGGAGCCCAATTCTCCCACCAAAACAAACATGGAATATCCAAACACACCAGAAAAGCAAGATCTAGTTTCAAAATCATATTTGATCATGATGCTGGAGGACTTCAAGAAAGACATGAACACACTTAGGGAAGCACAGGAAAACATTAATAAACAAGTAAAAGCCTACAGAGAGGAATCGCAAAAATCCCTGAAAGAATTCCAGGAAAACACAATCAAACAGTTGAAGGAATTAAAAATGGAAATAGAAGCAATCAAGAAAGAACACATGGAAACAACCCTGGATATAGAAAACCAAAAGAAGAGACAAGGAGCTGTAGATACAAGCTTCACCAACAGAATACAAGAGATGGAAGAGAGAATATCAGGAGCAGAAGATTCCATAGAAATCATTGACACAACTGTCAAAGATAATGTAAAGCGGAAAAAGCTACTGGTCCAAAACATACAGGAAATCCAGGACTCAATGAGAAGATCAAACCTAAGGATAATAGGTATAGAAGAGAGTGAAGACTCCCAGCTCAAAGGACCAGTAAATATCTTCAACAAAATCATAGAAGAAAACTTCCCTAACCTAAAAAAAGAGATACCCTTAGACATACAAGAAGCCTACAGAACTCCAAATAGATTGGACCAGAAAAGAAACACCTCCCGTCACATAATTGTCAAAACACCAAACGCACAAAATAAAGAAAGAATATTAAAAGCAGTAAGGGAAAAAGGTCAAGTAACATATAAAGGGAGACCTATCAGAATCACACCAGACTTCTCGCCAGAAACTATGAAGGCCAGAAGATCCTGGACTGATGTCATACAGACACTAAGAGAACACAAATGCCAGCCCAGGTTACTGTATCCAGCAAAACTCTCAATTAACATTGATGGAGAAACCAAGATATTCCATGACAAAACCAAATTTACACAATATCTTTCTACAAATCCAGCACTACAAAGGATAATAAATGGTAAAGCCCAACATAAGGAGGCAAGCTATACCCTAGAAGAAGCAAGAAACTAATCGTCTTGGCAACAAAACAAAGAGAATGAAAGCACACAAACATAACCTCACATCCAAATATGAATATAACGGGAAGCAATAATCACTATTCCTTAATATCTCTCAATATCAATGGCCTCAACTCCCCAATAAAAAGACATAGATTAACAAACTGGATACGCAACGAGGACCCTGCATTCTGCTGCCTACAGGAAACACACCTCAGAGACAAAGACAGACACTACCTCAGAGTGAAAGGCTGGAAAACAACTTTCCAAGCAAATGGTCAGAAGAAGCAAGCTGGAGTAGCCATTCTAATATCAAATAAAATCAATTTCCAACTAAAAGTCATCAAAAAAGATAAGGAAGGACACTTCATATTCATCAAAGGAAAAATCAACCAAGATGAACTCTCAATCCTAAATATCTATGCCCCAAATACAAGGGCACCTACATACGTAAAAGAAACCTTACTAAAGCTCAAAACACACATTGCACCTCACACAATAATAGTGGGAGATTTCAACACCCCACTCTCATCAATGGACAGATCATGGAAACAGAAATTAAACAGTGATGTAGACAGACTAAGAGAAGTCATGAGCCAAATGGACTTAACGGATATTTATAGAACATTCTATCCTAAAGCAAAAGGATATACCTTCTTCTCAGCTCCTCATGGTACTTTCTCCAAAATTGACCATATAATTGGTCAAAAAACGGGCCTCAACAGGTACAGAAAGATAGAAATAATCCCATGCGTGCTATCGGACCACCACGGCCTAAAACTGGTCTTCAATAACAGTAAGGGAAGAATGCCCACATATACGTGGAAATTGAACAATGCTCTACTCAATGATAACCTGGTCAAGGAAGAAATAAAGAAAGAAATTAAAAACTTTTTAGAATTTAATGAAAATGAAGATACAACATACTCAAACTTATGGGACACAATGAAAGCTGTGCTAAGAGGAAAACTCATAGCGCTGAGTGCCTGCAGAAAGAAACAGGAAAGAGCATATGTCAGCAGCTTGACAGCACACCTAAAAGCTCTAGAACAAAAAGAAGCAAATACACCCAGGAGGAGTAGAAGGCAGGAAATAATCAAACTCAGAGCTGAAATCAACCAAGTAGAAACAAAAAGGACCATAGAAAGAATCAACAGAACCAAAAGTTGGTTCTTTGAGAAAATCAACAAGATAGATAAACCCTTAGCCAGACTAACGAGAGGACACAGAGAGTGTGTCCAAATTAACAAAATCAGAAATGAAAAGGGAGACATAACTACAGATTCGGAGGAAATTCAAAAAATCATCAGATCTTACTATAAAAACCTATATTCAACAAAATTTGAAAATCTTCAGGAAATGGACAATTTCCTAGACAGATACCAGGTATCGAAGTTAAATCAGGAACAGATAAACCAGTTAAACAACCCCATAACTCCTAAGGAAATAGAAGCAGTCATTAAAGGTCTCCCAACCAAAAAGAGCCCAGGTCCAGACGGGTTTAGTGCAGAATTCTATCAAACCTTCATAGAAGACCTCATACCAATATTATCCAAACTATTCCACAAAATTGAAACAGATGGAGCCCTACCGAATTCCTTCTATGAAGCCACAATTACTCTTATACCTAAACCACACAAAGACACAACAAAGAAAGAGAACTTCAGACCAATTTCCCTTATGAATATCGACGCAAAAATACTCAATAAAATTCTGGCAAACCGAATTCAAGAGCACATCAAAACAATCATCCATCATGATCAAGTAGGCTTCATCCCAGGCATGCAGGGATGGTTTAATATACGGAAAACCATCAACGTGATCCATTATATAAACAAACTGAAAGAACAGAACCACATGATCATTTCATTAGATGCTGAGAAAGCATTTGACAAAATTCAACACCCCTTCATGATAAAAGTCCTGGAAAGAATAGGAATTCAAGGCCCATACCTAAACATAGTAAAAGCCATATACAGCAAACCAGTTGCTAACATTAAACTAAATGGAGAGAAACTTGAAGCAATCCCACTAAAATCAGGGACTAGACAAGGCTGCCCACTCTCTCCCTACTTATTCAATATAGTTCTTGAAGTTCTAGCCAGAGCAATCAGACAACAAAAGGAGATCAAAGGGATACAGATCGGAAAAGAAGAGGTCAAAATATCACTATTTGCAGATGACATGATAGTATATTTAAGTGATCCCAAAAGTTCCACCAGAGAACTACTAAAGCTGATAAACAACTTCAGCAAAGTGGCTGGGTATAAAATTAACTCAAATAAATCAGTTGCCTTCCTCTATACAAAAAAGAAACAAGCCGAGAAAGAAATTAGGGAAACGACACCCTTCATAATAGACCCAAATAATATAAAGTACCTCGGTGTGACTTTAACCAAGCAAGTAAAAGATCTGTACAATAAGAACTTCAAGACACTGAGGAAAGAAATTGAAGAAGACCTCAGAAGATGGAAAGATCTCCCATCCTCATGGATTGGCAGGATTAATATAGTAAAAATGGCCATTTTACCAAAAGCAATCTACAGATTCAATGCAATCCCCATCAAAATACCAATCCAATTCTTCAAAGAGTTAGACAGAACAATTTGCAAATTCATCTGGAATAACAAAAAACCCAGGATAGCTAAAGCTATCCTCAACAATAAAAGGACTTCAGGGGGTATCACTATCCCTGAACTCAAGCAGTATTACAGAGCAATAGTGATAAAAACTGCATGGTATTGGTACAGAGACAGACAGATAGACCAATGGAATAGAATTGAAGACCCAGAAATGAACCCACACACCTATGGTCACGTGATTTTTGACAAAGGAGCCAAAACCATCCAATGGAAAAAAGATAGCATTTTCAGCAAATGGTGCTGGTTCAACTGGAGGGCAACATGTAGAAGAATGCAGATCGATCCATGCTTATCACCCTGTACAAAGCTTAAGTCCAAGTGGATCAAGGACCTCCACATCAAACCAGACACACTCAAACTAATAGAAGAAAAACTAGGGAAGCATCTGGAACACATGGGCACTGGAAAAAATTTCCTGAACAAAACACCAATGGCTTATGCTCTAAGATCAAGAATTGACAAATGGGATCTCATAAAACTGCAAAGCTTCTGTAAGGCAAAGGACACTGTGGTTAGGACAAAACGGCAACCAACAGATTGGGAAAAGATCTTTACCAATCCTACAACAGATAGAGGCCTTATATCCAAAATATACAAAGAACTCAAGAAGTTAGACCGCAGGGAAACAAATAACCCTATTAAAAAATGGGGTTCAGAGCTAAACAAAGAATTCACAGCTGAGGAATGCCGAATGGCTGAGAAACACCTAAAGAAATGTTCAACATCTTTAGTCATAAGGGAAATGCAAATCAAAACAACCCTGAGATTTCACCTCACACCAGTGCGATTGGCTAAGATCAAAAACTCAGGTGACAGCAGATGCTGGCGAGGATGTGGAGAAAGAGGAACACTCCTCCATTGTTGGTGGGATTGCAGACTGGTAAAACCATTCTGGAAATCAGTCTGGAGGTTCCTCAGAAAATTGGACATTGAACTGCCTGAGGATCCAGCTCTACCTCTCTTGGGCATATACCCAAAAGATGCCTCAACATATAAAAGAGACACGTGCTCCACTATGTTCATCGCAGCCTTATTTATAATAGCCAGAAAATGGAAAGAACCCAGATGCCCTTCAACAGAGGAATGGATACAGAAAATGTGGTACATCTACACAATGGAATATTACTCAGCTATCAAAAACAACGAGTTTATGAAATTCGTAGGCAAATGGTTGGAACTGGAAAATATCATCCTGAGTGAGCTAACCCAATCACAGAAAGACATACATGGTATGCACTCATTGATAAGTGGCTATTAGCCCAAATGCTTGAATTACCCTAGATCCCTAGAACAAACGAAACTCAAGACGGATGATCAAAATGTGAATGCTTCACTCCTTCTTTAAATGAGGAAAAAGAATACCCTTGGCAGGTAAGGGAGAGGCAAAGATTAAAACAGAGACTGAAGGAACACCCATTCAGAGCCTGCCCCACATGTGGCCCATACATATACAGCCACCCAATTAGACAAGATGGATGAAGCAAAGAAGTGCAGACCGACAGGAGCCGGATGTAGATCGCTCCTGAGAGACACAGCCAGAATACAGCAAATATAGAGGCGAATGCCAGCAGCAAACCACTGAACTGAGAATAGGTCCCCTATTGAAGGAATCAGAGAAAGAACTGGAAGAGCTTGAAGGGACTCGAGACCCCAAAAGTACAACAATGCCAAGCAACCAGAGCTTCCAGGGACTAAGCCACTACCTAAAGACTATACATGGACTGACCCTGGACTCTGACCCCATAGGTAGCAATGAATATCCTAGTAAGAGCACCAGTGGAAGGAGAAGCCCTGGGTCCTGCTAAGACTGAACCCCCAGTGAACTAGTCTATGGGGGGAGGGCGGCAATGGGGGGAGGGTTGGGAGGGGAACACCCATAAGGAAGGGGAGGGGGGAGGGGGATGTTTGCCCGGAAACCGGGAAAGGGAATAACACTCGAAATGTATATAAGAAATACTCAAGTTAATAAAAAATAAAAATAAAAAAAAAAAAAAAAAGAACATTAGCTGCTTTACCAGAACACCTGGGTTTGATTCCCAATAGCAATTCACAACTGTAAGTAACTTCCACCTCTCTTCTGGCCTCCATGAGCACTCAAAAAGTCACACAAAAATACATGCAAGATTCTTTTTATTTGAAGAATTTTATTGAGTTTATTTATTATTCTTAAAGGAATGGGTATCTATATCATTTATGAAATAAATCAATGTAAGTCTTATTTTTGTACATTTTTCTGTATTTCACTCTTTGCTCTATAGGTCTAATATTTCATGAATAATCTTTACTTCCTTAGTAGTTCAAATAATTTTAGTTCCTCTGGGGGTTACTAAGAGAAAATTGTCTAAAAGCACATGATCTGTAAATAGTGACAGTGTATTCATTCTTTCAGCATAGTGAAAATAGTATTTGTGGGTTTTTTTGTTGTTATTATTGTTTGGCTTTTTTTTTTTTAGGGTGAGTGTTGTATTTTGTTTGCTTTTTGTGTTTTGGTTTTGTCTTTTTTTGGTTTGGTTTTTTTTTTTATTAATTTCAAACTATACACCGAGGAACATCTATGTTAAAATATTCCTGTGGAAGAGCACATCAATTGATTGTCCAATGTCAAATGTTTGCCTTGAAATCATTCATACAGGCAACATTACACAGAGTAAACAAGCTATATTTCAGAATATATATTTGCTACACATAATGTATTACTCTCTATATATTCCTAAATATAACTTGTCCAGTACACATTTATTGTATATAAAGGAATATGTAATAAATGCAATAAAAATTAATGAAAAAAAGGGAGCCTGAATTTAAAGATGGTTGCAGAGGGGCATTTGAGAGGGTTTTGAGGAAGAAAAGAAGAGTGTTGAAAACAAAGAAAATAGAAAATGTTGTAATCAAATTGTAATTTCACGAATAAAAATAATAAAGAAAAGAGAAGCCATAGCATGAGCCATTTTACGTTATTTCTTACTTAAAGAGGCTGTAACTGAGGATTCGTTATTGTTTGATAATATTGTATATGGTCATTTTAGTCATGGTTATATATGATGTTTTAAAAGTTAAGTAAGTTTATGTTCTTCCAAGTCCTGTTTTGAATCATGGAAGCATGAAAAAATTAATTAAATGTTTTTAATCCTACAGAGAATTTGCTGCATTGTTTTTCTTTTACATGATGGCAAGTTTTCAAATATTGAGCTATTCTTACCATTTCATGTCTGAGCCAAATTTGATCAATATTTAACACTTTACAGAGATCGTCTTCATGTATTTTATTACTTACAATTTTCCAATCTTACTGAGATTATGTTGCATTAACATCTAAAGAACTGTAATGTTCAGTTTTGAAGTAATAAAAAATCAGAGGAGGAAATCTTTATTATTTGCAATTCAAAGAGTTTGTTTAAATGAGGGCTTATATATTCTTTAAATATTTTATAGATTTTTTTCTGTACAACCCTGCTATAGTTGTGATATTCCTTAGTAATTGTTTACAGATAGTTTTTCTTAAATTATTGTTATGGCACAACAACATTGATCTACTCAAGATTAAAAGGCTTATTTAAATTTTCTGCTTCGTTAAGTCATGTTGGCTTCTAATTTTATTGGCACACATTTATTTATAATTGTCCTCTCTATTTTGTCATGTCTATTACAGTGGAAGTGGTGTTGTATTTTCCATCTCTATTGCTTTCTAATTGTTCCTTCACACTTTCATGTGTCTATCCTTCTTGAATATAAATCTGTCCATAGCCTCAGTCTTTGGTATTAAGGAACTTCGCTTCTGTTTTGCATTACACTAATATATTGTATCATTTGTATTTTAAGTTGACTTTTTGTTGTTTTTTTTATTTTATATAATCTTTTTATTTTATGCTCAAGATTTTATCCCACTCCCAGTCTACCCTTGGACTGTTCCACATCCCATACCTGCTCCCCACTTCCCCACCCCAGTTTCCATAAGGATGTCCCCACTCTGCCATCCTCTACCCCACCAAACCTTTCCAAGCCCTGAGGCCTCCAGTCTCTTGAGAGTTAGGTGCATCTTCTCTGACTGAGTCCAGACCAGGCAGTCTTCTGCTATGTATCTACTAGAAGGCTCATATTAACTGGTGCATGCTGTCTGGTTGGAGGTCCAGTGTCTGAGAGAACTTGGGGTCCAGGTTAGTTAAAACTGCTGATCCTCCTATAGGGTGACCCTCTTCCTCAGCTTCTTCCAGCATTTCCTTAATTCAACAACAGGAGTCACCAGCTTCTTTCCATTATTGGGTGTAAATAACTGCCTCTCATTCTTTCAGCTGTTTGTTGGATATTTCAAGGGTAGTCTTGATAGGTCCATTTTTGTGAACACTCCCATGCCTCAGTAATAGTGTCAGGCCTGGGGCCTCCCCTTGAGATGGATACCACTTTCGGCCAATAGCTGGACCTCCTTTTCCAGGCTCCTCTCCATTTTTGTCCCTGCAGCTCTTTCAGACAGGAACAATTACAGGTCAGAGTATTGACTGTGGAATGGCAACCCCATCCCATTATGAGAGGAGAGCATATGTGCCTGGGGTTTGATAGCACATATCATAGGAGCTGTTGAACAATCTCTGTAGAGTGAGTTAGTTGCCTGATATCTCATGCTGAAGTTTGAATATTATAGTTGAGAGGGGAAGATGTTCCTTAATTTGTAGTAGAGAAACAGCATGAGATGGAAATTGTAGGATACATGGAAGGTTTGATTGATCGGTCACAGGCTCAGATCACAAGTAGAGTCAGCACATATGGGCCAAGGTGTGTGTGTGTGTGTGTGTGTGTGTGTGTGTGTGTGTGTGTGTGTGTGTGTATTTGTGCTGAAAACTGCCTATAGAGTTCTTTCTGCCTTCCAAAACTCCCACCTCAGTGCATTTGCTTATGAACCACTCTAATAGGGGTTAGAGACAAGCTCAGAAGTAGGGTCCTTGCATAGCATGTGTAGGGACTGGAGGTCCCTACCAAGTACTTTAAAATTAAGGAACAAACACACACATCTGTCTATTCAAAAAACCATACAGGAAAGGGGAGATTAGACAAGAAAACAGACAGGATACACATATAATTCAGCCTAGCCATGACAGTGCAATACCGAACAAGCACAGGGGCCATGATTTTTTGATCATTACACAATTCATTTTTTTGCCCACAGTACCCCTCCCAGAGTTCTTCATCCCCCCTCACCTTTATCTAAAAAGCAGCTTTATACCCCCATTTATCTCTCTTCCCTGTTTCATCAAGTCTCTACAGGATTTGGCACATCCTCTCCCATTGAAACCAGAAGGGGAAGATTCCCAGGGCAAGGAGCATGTCTAATAAGATTCAGATAAGCCTTCATCATTCCTTCGAGGCAAAAGAGAAAGTCCCTGGAGAAACCAAACAGGAAAATGACCTACATGGTGGCTAGAGAATTGGCCCAGTGGTGAAGAGCACTGAGTGCTGATTTCAAATCCCAGCCACCATATGGTGGTACACAACCACCTGTAATGATCTTTGACACCCTCTTCTGATGTGTCTGAAGACAGCTACAGTGTGCTTAAATATATAATATTTAATAATATAGTTAATACTTTATATAATGTATATATGTAATATTATAATTTCTAAAATATAAATATTTTTTAATAAAAAGATTGCCTACAAGTAAATGACTGAGCTTGGCTGCCATTGGTCAGCTCAGGGATGACATCACAATTTGCCTTCTTTGACCTAACAATGCTCACCAGCACTGAAAAGGCAGGTTGCTGGCTGAGTCATAGAAAGAGAGAAAATTTCACCATAAGTAGGGCAATTTCTAGATTGCTCCTGGGGTGAAGAGACAGAAATCTCTGCTATCCAAATCAGCCGGATTCAGCAAAGAAATTAATGCTTTTATAAACATGGGAAAAGGTGTCCAACTAAGGCCCAAGGTGAATGTCTCTTTTCATCCATTTTATGCTGAATTTCAGAAAACAAATGGAGGAGCAACAGCCAAACACCTGCCAGGGCTTTGCAGAATTCTCTAGAAAGTTTTCAGAAAAATGGAGCTCCATCTCAAAGTCGAAAAGGCAAAGTAGGAACCCCTAACCAAGCTCAAAAAAGATCAGTACAAGGAGGAAATGAGGAATTACACAGGAAAGAGAAGAAGGCAGGATGCAAACGCACCACGGAAGCCCACGTCTTCTTTCCTTCTTTTCTTCCTTAGACCACTTTCCCCAACTGAAGGAAGAGAACCCAAACTGGACAGTGGCGGAGGTTGCCAAGGCTACTAGGAAGATGGTGTCCATGTCTGCCTATGTGGACAAAATTCCCTATGAACAGTAGGCTGCTCTTGTTCCGGCAAAGTACCTTGAGGACATGGAGTCCTACTGCTACCAGTGCCAGGGCAGGAAGAGAAACTTCTTGGTACAGGGAAAGGACAGATTGAAACAATAAAACACCATACAATTGGCTTCCTGGCCCTGGTGTGTTGTATTTTCAGACTGCCATTGGATGCTATGCTATGGTTTTGAGTGGTTTGACTCATGTCTAGCCTTGGGGAGGCTGGCTTTCAGAGAGGCTGCAGGACCCAAATGGCATAAGTTGAATTGGGTACTCAAACACATGTGAAAAGCCATTTACGTACAGGGAGCCAGCCCCACAGCAACTTTTGGGACCAAAAAGGATAGTGATAAGCTCAGAGATTTCTTAGTAAAAGTCCTAGCTTTTGCTGCAGTTTGCCATCTCATAGGAATGGGGCCAAAATGACAGCAAATAGTGCTTTCTGCGTAGGCAGCCATTTTGGTTTTGATTACAACTCTGGGTTTATAGTCAAGTAGTTTGTATTTTGACACATCAGGTCCATGTGGCAGGTGAGGGTCCATGTGGGGCCTCCAGTCTCTTGAGAGTTAGTTGCATCCTCTCTGACTAAACCTGACCCGGCAGTCCTCTGCTGTATATATGTTGGGGGCCTCATATCTGCTAGTGTACGCTGCCTGGTTGGTGGCCAAGTGTCTCTGAGAGATCTGGAGTATCCAAGTGTGATGATTTGTATATGTTTGTCCCAGGGAGTGTCATTATTAGAATATTAGGCCTTGTTGGGGGAAGTGTGTCACTGTGGGAACCCTCCTCCTAGCTGCCTGTAGATGCTCAGTCTGTTCTTGGCTTCTTTCGGGTGAAGATGTACAACTCAGCTCCTCCTGCCCCATGCCTGCCTGGATGCTGCCATGATCCTGTCTTGATGATAATGGACTGAGCCTCTGAACCTGTAAGCCAGCCCCAATTAAATTTTGTCCTTTATAAAACTTGCATTGATCACGGTGTCTGTTCTCTGCAATAAAACCCTAACCAGGACACCAGGTTAACTGAGACTGCTGGTCCTCCTACAGACTGGCCCTCCTCCTCAGTTTCTTCCAGCTTTTCACCAAATCAAACACAAGGGTCAACAGCTTCTATCGATTGGTTGGGAGTAAAATCCTGCATCTGAGTCTTTCAGCAGCTGCTTGCTGGGCCTTTCAGAGGGCAGTCATGGTAGGCCCCTGTGTGTAATCATGAGTTTGGAGGAAAATTGGTGGATCTAGAAAATTTTGTACTAGTGAGGTAACTCAGACTCAAAAGAACATGCATTCTATGTACTCTCATATAAGTGGATATTTGCCAAAAAAAATTACAGACTACCCAGAATACAATCCACAGAACTGAAGAAATATAACAAGGTGAAGGGCCCAAGTGAGGATGCCTTAATCCCATTTGTGAGGAAGAAGAAAGGTATCAAGGTAGGATGGGGGGGGTGTGAGAGAGGGAGGGAGGGACCTGGCTAGCAAGGGGACAGGGAGAGGAAGGCTATCAAGTGTTAGCGTAGAACAGGACTGAAACACCTAGAGACAGCAGAAAGAACAGAAACAGGCAACTTCAGGAGTTAGGAGGTAGGGGGACCCTGGAGAATGTACCAGAGACTTGGGAGGTGAGAGACTTTCAGGACTCAAAGGGAGGGACGTTAGATGACATGTGCTTCAGTGAGGAGAGCATACTTGTAGTGCCTACCTGATGTATATACCCTGGTTTTTGCTCCAGTGTTTGAGAGATCTCAGGGATCCAGGTTTATTGAGAATACTAGTCCTCTTACAGGGCTGTCCTCCTCCTCAGCTTCCTCTAACTTTTCCCTTATTCAACCACAGGGGTCAGCAGCTTCTGGTGATTGGTTGGATGCACCTATCTGAATCATACTCTTTCAGCTGCTTGTTGGGTCTTTTGGAGGGCAATCATGATAGATCCCTTTTTGTGAATGCCCCATAGCCTCAGTAAGGTTGTCAGGTCTTGGGGCTTCCTCTTGAGTTAGATCCCACTTTGGGCCTGACAGTGTACTTCCTGTTCCACAGGCTTTTCTCCATTTTTGTCCCTGAATTCTTTCACACTGGAATAATTCTGGGTCATAGTTTTTGATTGTGGGATTGAAACCCCATCATACAAGAGATGAGAGCATTTGTGCCTGGGATTTTACAGCACATATCATAGGAGCTGGTGAACAATTTACAGAGAGTAAGTTAGTTACTTCACATCTCTTGCTGAAGTTTGAATATTATGGTTGAGAGGGGAAGATGTCACTTAATTTGTAGTAAGGAACATCATGGGACAGAAATTGTAGGATATATGGAAAGTTTGATTGTTCAGTCACAGGCTCAGATCATAAGTAGAGTCAGCACATATGGGACAAGGTGTGGTGTGTGGGGTGTGTGTGTGTGTGTGTGTGTGTGTGTGTGTGTGTATGCTGAAAACTGCCTATAGGGTTCCTTCTGTCTTCCAAATCTCTCACCTCAGTGCATTTGTTTATGAACCACTCTACCGGGATATAGAGATATAGCTCAGTGTAAGGTTCTGGATTAGCATGTGTAGGGCTTGCGCTTCCCTCACCAGTAATTCAAAATACACAACAAACACACAAATATTTCTAATCAAAAAAATCATACAGGAAAGGGGAGATCATACAGGAAAACATACAGGAAATATAAACAATTTAGCCTAGCCATTACAATGAGACATCAGAGGAGCCATGATTTTTGATCATTACATCCTTCATTTATTTTTGCCCCCAATATCCCTCCCAGAATTTGTAGTCCACCCTCCCCTTCTCCTGACAAGGAGCTCTATATGCCAGTCATGCCCCTTCCTTGTGGCATCAAGTCTCTGCAGGATTTGGCACATCCTCTCCCACTGAGTCCAGATTCCCAAGAACAGTAGCAACTCTAATAAGTTTCAGATAAGCATTTATTGTTCCTTAGAAGCAAAAGAGAAAGTCACTGGAGAAACTACCACTAAGAGGGCCTACCTGGGGCTTGGAGAATTGGTTCAGTGATTAAGAGCTCTGACTGCTCTTTGAAAGGTCCTGGTTTCATATCCCTGCCATCATATAGGGGCTCACAACCATCTGTAATAAGCTCTGATACCCTCTTCTGGTGTGTCTGAGGACAGCTACACTGTATTTATAGGGGGGTGGGGTGGCTACTACCTGTAAATGACTGAGCTTGGCTGCCATTGGTCAGCTAAGTCATGACATCACAATTTGCCTTCTTTGACCCAGCAATGCCCACCAGCAATGCAAATCTGGGCCCTGGCACATACAGAGGGAAAATTTCACCATAAGTAGTGTACATTCTAGATTGCTCCTAGGGTGAAGAGATAGAAACTCTGCTATTCAAATCAGCAGGATCCAACAAAGATATTCATATATAAACATGGGAAAAGATGTCCAACTAAGGACCAAGGTGAATGTCTCTTCTTACATCCATTTTATGCTGAATTTCGTAAAACAAATGGAGGATCAACAGCCAAACACCTGCCAGAACTTTGCAGAATTCTCTAGAAAGTGTTCAGAACAATGGAGATCCATCTCAAAGCACAAAAAGGCAATGTATGAAGCTGTAACCAAGCTAGACAAATATCAATGCAGGGGTAAAATGAAGAAATAGAAGGAAAGAGAAGGAAAAGAAGAAAGAGGGATATATATGCCACAAACCTCATTCCTGTTCTTCCTGGACCACTTTGCCCAACTGAAGGAAGAGAATGCAAACTGGACAGTGGTAGAGGTGGCCGAGGCTGCCGGAGAGATGTGGTCCAGGTCTCCCCATGTGGACAAAATTCTCTATGAAGAGAAGGCTGCTCTTATGCGGGCAAAGTACCTTGAGAAGCAGGAGGTATATTGCCCCCAATGCCAGGGCAGGAAGAGAAACTTCTGGTATAAGGCAAGCACAGTTTGAAACAATTAAAGATCATTTAACTGACTTTCTCGCCCTGTTTTGTATTTTCAGACTACCCTTAGACGGTATGCTATGGTATTGTGTGGTTTTATTCAGTTATAGCCTTGGGGAGCCTGGCTTTCAGAGAAGTCTCTAAGATAGGGAAATGGCTGCAGGGACTTGCATATAGGGAGCTAGCCCCACATTGGCTTTGGGCGCCAAAGAGTATAGTGATCAGCTCAGAGATTTCTTAATACAAATCGTAGCTTTTGCTTCAACCTGCCATCTCATGGGAATTGGGCCAAAAAGACAGCGAATTGTGCTGTGTGTGCAGGCAGCCATTTTGATTTTGATTACAACTCTGGGTTTTGAAACAAGTTGTTTGGATTTCAACACATCTGGTCCAGGGGACCGGTTTGGGTCCATGTGGGACCTCCAGTCTCGCCAGGGTTAGATGCATCTTCTCTGACTGAACCCAGACCTGGTAGTCCTCTGCTGTATATGTGTTGGGTGCCTCATATCTCCTAGGGTATGCTGCCTGGTTTCTGGTCCAGTGTGTCTGAGAGATCTTGGGAATTCAGGTTAATTGAGAATGTTGGTCATCCTACAGGGTCACCTTCCTCCTCAGTTTCTTCTGGGTTTTTCCTCATTCAATGACAGGGACCAACATCTACTGTCCATTTGTTGCTTTTCTGGAGCTCCTTGTTGGGCCTTTCTGAGGGCAGTCATGGTAAGCCCCTGTTTGTAAGCATGAGTTTGGCAGGCAAATGGATAGAACTAGAAAATATCCTAGTGATGTAACTCAGTCTCAAAAGAACATGCATTGTATGTACTCACTGACAAGTGGACATTAGCCAAAAAAGTAATCAGATTACCCAGAATACAATCCACAGCTCTCAAGAATGTTAACAAGCTAAAGGAACCAAGTGATATTACCTCAATCCCTCTTGGGAGGAAGAAGAAAGAAATTAAGGTGAGGCATGGGTAGTGATGGAGGTACCTGGCTGGCAAGGAGAGAGAGGGAAGAGGATCAGGTATTGGTGGGTGGCAGGACTGAAGGCCTGAGGCATGGCAGAAAGAATGAAAATAGGCACCCACAGGAGGTAGGAGATGGGAGGACCCTGGAGAATGTACCAGAGAACTGAGAGGTGAGAGGCTTTCAGGATTCAAAGGGACTCAAAGGGACTCAAAGGGAGGGACCTTAGATGACATGCCCTTCAGTGGGAAGAACATACTTGTAGAGCCTACCTATTGTATCCTGCCTGGTTGTTGTTTGAGTTTTTGAGAGATCTCAGGGGTCCTGGTTAACTGAGAATACTGGTCCTCCTACAGGGATGCCCTCCTCTTTTGCTTCCTCCAACTTTTCCCATATTCAACCACAGGGGTCAGCAACTTTCGGTGATTGGTTGGATGCACATATCTGCATCTGACTCTTTCAGCTGCTTGTTTGGTCTTTAGGAGGGAAATCATGATAGATCCCGTTTTGTGAATGCCCCGTTGCCTCGGTAATGTTTTCAGGTCTTGGGGCTTCTCCTGGAGTTAGATGCTATTTTGGGCTTGACTCTGTACTTCTTTTTCCTCAGGGTTTTCTCCATCTTTGTCCCTGCAGTTCTTTCCAAATGGAACAATTCTGGGTCAAAGTTTTTGGCGGTGGTATGATAACCCCATCACATTTTGGACAGGAAAGCACATATCATAGGAGCTGGTGAACAATCTTTGTAGAGTAAGATGCTTGATATCAAATGCTGAAGTTTGAATTTTATTGTTGAGAGGGGGAGATGTCACTTAATTTGTAGTAAGGAAACACATCATAGGATAGAAATTATAGGTACTTGGAAGGTTTGATTGATCAGTCATAGGCTAAGATTGCAAGTAGAGTCAGCATATATGAACCAAGCTCTGTGTGTGTGTGTGTGTGTGTGTGTGTGTGTGTGTGTGTGCTGAAAACAGTCTATAGATTTCCTCCTGCCTTCCAAATATCCCGCTTCATTGCATTTGTTTATGAACCACTCTAATGAGGGTTAGAGGTACAGCTCAGTGGTAGGGTTTTTCCTACCATGTATAGGGCTTGGTTTTCTCTCCCATGTACTTGAAAACTGCACAACAAACACACAAATCTTTCTAAACAAAAAAGCATACAGGAACAGGGAGTTCATTCAGGAAAACATAGAGGAAATATATACAATTCTGACTAGCCATTATAATGCATTACTGAGCCAACAAAGGGGCCATGATTTTTTGATGATTACATGCTTCATTTTTGCCCCAAGGCCCCCTCCAAGAGGTCTTCATTCCCCCTCTCCTTTGCCTAAAATGGGACTCTATAGCCCCATGAATCCCCCTTCACTGTATCATAAAGTTTCTGCAGGATTTGGTATCCTCCACTGAGACCAGACAGGGCTAGATCTCAGGGCCAGTATCAACTCTAATAAGGTTCAGATAAGTCTTTATTATTCCTTAGAGGCAAAAGAGAAAGTCTCTGGAGTAAGAAACCACTAAGAGGGCTTACCTGAGAGCTGGAGATTTGGCTCATTGGTTAAGAGCACTGACTGTTCTTCTGGAGGTCCAATTTCAAATCCCAGCCACCCTATGGTGGCTCACAACCATCTGTAATGAGATATGATACCCTCTGCTGGTGTTTCTGAAGACAGATACCGTGTATTTATAATAAATAATTTTTAAAAAAGAAGGCATGCCTATAAATGACTGAGCTTGGCTGCCATTGGTCAGCTTAGTCATGACATCACAATTTGCCTTCTTTGTCCCAACAATGCCCACCAGCACTGAAATTCTGGACCCTGGCTTGTGGAACACAGGGAGAAAATTTCACCATAAGTAGGGCAATTTCTAGATTGTTCCGGGGGTGAAGAGACAGAAATCTCTGCTATCCAAATCAGCAGGTTCCAGTAAAGGTATTCATGCTTTTATAAACCTGGGAAAAGAAGTCCAAATGAGGCCCAAGGTGAATGTCTCTTCTTACATGCATTTTATGTTGAATTTCAGAAAACAAATAAAGGACTGATAGCCAAACACCTACCAGGACTTTGCAGAATTCTCTGGAAAGTATTTAGAAAAATGAAGATCCATCTCAAAGCAGGAAAAGTCTAACTATGAAGCCCTAGCCCACTCAACAAAGATTAGTACAAGGATAAAATGGGGAATTACAGAGGAAAGAGAAGGAAGAGAAGAAGGAGGGATGCAAACACACCTCAGAAGCCCACATCCTTATTCCTGCTCTTCTCTCTGGACCACTTTAGCCAGCTGAAGAAAGAGAACCCAAACTGGACATTGGTGGAGGTGGCCAAGGCTGCAGGAAAGATGTGGTCCATGTCTGCTGATGTGGATAAAATTCTCTAAGAAAAGAATGCTGTGCTACTGAGGACAAAGTACCTCGATGAGCGGGAGGCCTACTGCTACCAATGCCAGGACAGGAAGAGAAACTTCTTGGGATAGGGCAAGCACAGTCTGAAACAATAAAACATCATTCAACTGGATTTCTGGTCCTGGATTTTTGTATCTTTAGACTGCCCTTGGATGTTATACCCTGGTAGTGAGTGGTTTGATTCAGGTCTAGCCTTAGAAAGGCTGGTTTTCAGAGAGGTATCTCTAAGATGGAGAAATGTCTATAGGAACAAAATGGCCTCAGTTGACCCGAGTGTACAAACTCAAGTGAAAAGCAATTTGTGTGCAGGGAGCGAGCTCCACAGTAGTTTTTGGGACCAAAGTGTATAGTGATCTGCTCACAGATTTCTTAACACAAATCTTAGCATTTGCTAAGGCTTGCCATCTCAGGGGAATGGGACCAAAAAGCCAGCAAATTTTTCTGTCTGTGCAGACAGCCACTTTGATTTTGATTACAACTCTGAGTTTTGAAACAAGTTGTTTGGATTTTGAAACATCTGGTCCAGGGGACTGGTTTGGGACCATGTGGGGCCTCCAGTCTCCTCAGGGTTAGGTGTATCTTCTCTGACTGAACCAGACCTGGCAGTCATCTGCTATATATGTGCTGGGGGCCTTATATTTGCTAGTGTATTCTGCCTGGTTGGTGGTCAAGTGTTTCTGAGAGATCTTTGGGATACAGGCTAATTGAATGGGATGGTCCTCCTACAAGATCACCCTCCTCTTTACTTTCTTCCTCGTTTTCCCTAATTTAACCTCATGGGTCAACAACTTCTATCCATTGGTTGGGTGTAAAAACCTGAATCTGAGTCTTTCTGCAGTTGCCTGTTGGACCTTTCAGAGGGCAGTCATGGTAGGCCCCTGTTTGTAAGCATGTAATTTGCAGGCAAATGGATGAAACCAGAAAATATCATCCTAGTGAAGTAACTCAGACTCAAAAGATCATGGATTGTATGTACTCACTAATAGGTGCATATATATATATATATATATGTATATATATATATATATACATATATATATATATACATATATATATATATATATGCATATCACTGAATACAATCAACAGCAGCACTTGGAAGGTTAAGAAAATGAAGGGTCCAAGTAAAGATCCCTCAATCCCAGTGGGGAGGAAGAAGATAGCAATCATGGTGTGAGAGAGCAGGGAGAGTTGGAGGGACATGGCTTGCAAGGGGACAGAAATGAGAAGAGGATCAGGTATTGGGAAAGAGCAGGACTAAACCCTTGGGGGACAGCAGAAAGAATGGAAACAGTCAAGCCCAAGAGGTAGGAGATGGGGGTCCCTGGAAAATGTACCAGAGACCTGGGGGGTGAGAGACTTTCAGGATGCAAAGGGAGGGACCTTAGATGACAGGCCTATCATTGGGGAGAGAGTATTGTAGAACCTACCTGGTGTGTGCTGCCTGGCTTTTGTTCCAGTGTTTGAGAGATTGAAGGGGTCCACGTTAATTGAGAATATTGGTCCTCCTACAGGGTTGCCCTCTTCCTTAGCTTCCTCCAACTTTTCCCTTATTCAACAACAGCGAACTACAGCTTTTATCAATTGGTTGGATGACTCTTTCAGCTGCTTGATGAGACATTTGGAAGCCATCATGATAGATCCATTTTGTGAATGCCCCATAGCCTCAGTAATGGTGTCAAGTCTTGGGACTTTCCTTTGAGTTAGATCCCATTTTGGGACTGACTCTGTACTTCCCTTTCCTCAGGCTTTTCTCCATTTTTTTGTCCCTGCAGTTCTTTAAAAGAGCAACAATTCTGGTTCATAATTTTTAACTGTGGGATGCTAACCCCTTCACATTGTGGAGAGGAGAGCATTTGTGCCTGGGATTTGACAGCAAATATCATAGGCATTGGTGAAAAAAATCTCTGTAGAGTAAATTAGTTGCTTGATATCTCTTGCTGAAGTTTGAATGTAATGGTTGAGAGAGAAAGACGTCCCTTAATTTGTACTAAGGAACCACATCATGGGACAGAAAGTTTAGAATACTTGGAAGGTTTGATTGATCATTCACAGGCTCAGAGCACAAGTAGAGTCAGCACATATGGGCCAAGGTGTGTGTGTGTGTGTGTGTGTGTGTGTGTGTGTGTGTGTGTGTGTGTGTGCTGAAAACTGCCTATTCGGTTCCTTCTGCATTCCAAACCTCCCACCTCTGTGCATTTCTGAACCACCCTAATAAAGGTTAGAGATATAGTTCAGGGGTAGGGTCCTTTCCTACCATGCGTAGGGCCTGGTTTTCCATCTCCACTACTTCAAAACTATACAACAAACATACAAATCTTTCTAAGAAAAAACCATGAAGGAAAGGGGAGATATACAGGAAAACATACATTAAATATAAACAATTCTGCATAGTCATTTCTATGAATTACCAAGCCAGCACAGGGGCTATGATTTTTTTTATCATTACATGCTTCAGTTGTTTGCCCCCAGTTCCCCTTCCAGAGTTCATCCTCCTTCACTCCCCTTCATTTGAAAAGCAGCTCTATATCCCCATATATCCCCCTTCCTTGTAGCATCAAGTCTCTAAAGGGTTTAGCACAACCTCTCCTACTAAGACCAGACATGGCCAGATTTCCAGGGCCAGTAGCAACTCTAATAAGTTTCATATAAGTCTTTATAGTTCCTAGTAGTCAAAAGAGAAAGTGTCTGGAGAAACCATCCATTAAAGGGGCCTACCTGTGGTCTGGAGAATTGGCTCACTGGTTTAGAGCACTGACTGCTATTCTAGATGTCCTCATTTCAAATCCCTGTCACTATATTGTGGCTTACAACCCTCTATAATGAGATCTGATACCCTCTTCTGCTGTGTCTGAAGACAGCTACAGTGTATTTATATATAATAAATAAATAAATCTTTACAAAAAAGAGGACCTACTTGTAAATGACTTATCTTGGCTGCCATTGGTCAGCTCAGGCATGACATCACAATTTCCCTTCTTTGTCCCAACAATGCCCAGCAGCACTGAAAAAGCTGGGCCCTGGATGAGGCACACACAGAGAAAATTTCACCATAAGTAGGGCACTTTCTAAATTGCTCCTGGGGTGAAGAGACAGAAATCTCTGCTATCCAAATCAGCAGGATCCAGCAAAGGTATTCATGCTTTTATAAACTTGGGGAAAGTAGTCCAAGTAAGGCCTAATGTGAATGTCTCTTCTTACATCCATTTTATGCTGAATTTCAGAAAACAAATGGAGAAACAGCCAAACACCTACCAGGACTTTGCAGAATTATCTAAAAAGTTTTCAGAAAAATGGAGATCCATCTCAAAGCACAAAAAGGCAAATTATGAAGCCCCAGCCAAACTCAATAAAGATTAGTACAAGGATGAAATGAGTAATTACACAGGAAAGAGAAGGAAGAGAAGAAGGAGGGATGCAAAGACACGTGGAAAACTGACATCCTCATTCCTGCTCTTCTCTCTGTAGCTCTTTGCCCAACTAAAGGAACAGAACCCAAACTTGAAAGTGGTGGAGATGAGCAATGTTGCTAAAAAGATGTGGTCCATGTCTGCCAATGATGACAAAATTCCTTATGAACAGAAAGCTGCTCTTATGTGGGCAAAGTACCTTCTGGAACTGGAGACCTACTGCTACCAATGCCAGGGCCGGAAGAGAAACTTCGTGGGATAGGGCAGGCACAGTTTAAAACCATAAAACCTCATTCAACTGGTTTTCTGGCCCTGTGTGTTGTATTTTCAGACTAATCTTGGATGCTGTGCTATGGTAGTGAGTGGTTTGATTCAAGTCTAGCCTTGGGGAAGCTAGCTTTCAGAGAGGCAGCTCTAAGATGGGGAAATGGCTACAGGAACAAAATGTCCTAGGTTGATGTAGGTGAGCAAGCTCATTTGAAAAGCCATTTGCATATGGAGAGCCAGCCCCATAGTGGCTTTTGTGACCAAACAGTATAGTGATATGCTCAGAGCTTTCTTAATACAAATCCTAGCATTTGCTGAGGCTTGCCATCTCATGGAATGGGGCCAACCAGAGCGATGTGTCCTGTCTGTGCAGACATCCATTTTGATTTGATTACAACTCTGGGTTTGGAATCAAGTTGTTTGGATTTTGACATATCAGATCCATGTGAAAGGTAAGGGTCAATGTAGGGTCTCCAGTCTCTTGAGGGTTAATTGAGACTGCTGGTGCTCCTACATGGTGGCCCTCCTCTTCAGCTTCTTCCCAGTTTTCACTCACTCAACCACATGGGTCAACAGCTTTGTCCATTGGTTGGGTGTAAAAAAGCTGCACCTGAGTTTTTAAGCAGCTGTATGTTGGGCCTTTCAGAGGGCAGTCATGTAGGCCTTGTTTGTAAGCATGAGTTTTGCAGGCAAATGGGTGGATCTAGAAAAATTTTTTTCCTAGTGAGGTAACTCAGAATCAAAAGTACCTGCATTTTATGTATTCACTAATAAGTGGGTAATAGTCAAAAATTAAAGAAAGAAAAGAAAATATATAGACTACCCAAATACAATCCACAGAACTCAAGAACGTTAACAAGCTGAAGGGCCCAAGTAAGGATGTCTCAATCCCACTTGGGAGGAAGAAGAAAGCAATCACTGTGTAGCAGGGAGGGGAGGGAGGGAGGGACACGGCTAGCAATGGGACAGGAAGGGAAAGAGGATCAGATATTGGGGAAGAGCAGGACTGAAGCCCTGAGGAACAGCAGAAAGAATGGAAACAGTCAACCTCAAGAGGTAGGAGATGGGGGGACCCTCCGGAATGTACCAGAGACCTGGGAGGTGAGAGAATTTCAGGACTCAAAAGGAGGGACCTTAAATGACATGACCTTCAGTGGGGAGAGAGTACTTGTAGAGCATACTGGTGTATGCTGCCTTGTTGGTGTTCCAGTGCTTATGAGATCTAGGAAGTCCACTTTAATTGAGAATACTGGTCCTCCAACAAATTTGCTCTCCTCCTCAGTTTCCTCCAGCTTTCCCCTAATTCAACTGCAGGGCTCACCAGCCTCTGTCCATTGGTTGGATGGACATATTTGCATCTGACTCTTTGAGCTGCATGTTGGGTCTTTTGGAGGGCAGTCATGATAAATCCTTTTTTGTAAGTGCCCCACAGTAATGGTGTCATGCCTTGGGACCTCTCAAGAGGTGGATCACTCTGTGTGCCTGTAGCTGGACCTTCTTTTCCTCAGGCTCTTCTCCATTTTCATCCCTTCAATTCTTCCAGACAGGAAGAATTATGGATCAGAACTTTGACTGTGTGATAACAACCCCATCCCTCACTTGATGCCCTGTGCTTTTGCTGGAGGTAAGCTCTAAATGTTCCCTCTCCCTACTGTTGGGAATTTCATCTAAAGCCTTTCAGTCATGAGAGTCTCACACCTCCCAGGTCTCTAGTACATTCTGGAGGGTCCCCCCATTTCTTATCTCCCAAGGTTGCCTCTTTCCATTTTTTTCTGCTGGCCCTCAGGGTTTCAGTCCTTTCATCTAACCTATTACCTGATCACCTTCTCTTCCTCTCCTTTTCCCCTTTCCCACCAAAGTCCACTTCTCCCTCCCCGCTGCTGTGTTTGCTTTCTTTTCCATCCCAAGTGGGATTGAGGCATCCCTACTTGTTCCCTTCAGTTTATTAACCTTTTGAGGTCTATGGACTGTATCCTGGGTATTCTGTACTTTCCCCCTAATATCCTCTTACAGGTGAGCACATGCCATACTTGTGCTTTTGGTTCTGAGTTACCTCACTCAGGATGATATTTTCTAGTTCCATCCATTTGCCTGCAAAATTCAGGATGTCTTCATTGTTAATAACTGAGTAATATTTTGTAAATGAATCACATTTCTATATCCTTTATTCTGTTCTGTGACATCTAGTTTGTTTCCAGCTATCTTAAATTTTGTTTTCAATTTCTGTTGAAAATATAAAATTTTAAGTCTTAACCATTTGTCTAAAATAATTACAATAAAAAGTATGTGATTTGACTCACATTGCTTTTACTGTGTGCCACACATTTTTCTGTGTATATTTTCTTTATAATTTATTTATTGAATAATTGATAGTTTACATAGAATCTAAATGCATGAGGTTTGGCCCTCATTCTGTTATTGTTTTACTTTTAACTATATTGTTCAGAATAAACATAAAAGTTTTTGATATATCTTAATTCTTTATTATTTGTTAACATGTTCATTGTACTCTAGTATTTGTAATTAAAATGTTGAGATCATCAATGTTTAACTTTTATCAAAGATAAAGTTTTTTATTGTTATATCAAATTGCGGACATACCAAAGCAAGGTTGTTTGTCTTAATCCTCATAATTGTATATCCTTATTGGCAATTTCTACAGATCTATCAAATTTGGAGAAAATGTGTTTTATTTTTCTCTTTTATTGTATTTCTTTACAGTTTAATCATTGCCCCCATCCAGGTTTGTCCTCCCACATTTCCTCATCCCATTCCTCCTCCCCACCCTCCAATCCCACCTCACCCCACCCCCTGACTCCAAGAGAATGCCCCTTCCCTCCACCTGCAAGGCCACTCTACTCCTTGGGGTCTCAAGTCTCTAGAGAGTTAGGCACCTTTTCTCCCACTGAGGCTAGACCAGACAAACCTCTTCTGTATATATGTCTGAGGCCTTGGACTAGATAGTGTATGCTGCTTGATTGGTGGTTTACTGTCTGATAGATCTCAGAGGACTTAATCAGTTGAGACTGCTGGGCTTCCTGTGGGCTCTCCTGCTCAGCTTCTTACAATCTTTCCCTTATTCAACAAAAGGGCTCCCCGACTTCAGTCCAATGTTTGTGTATAAATATTTACATTTGCCTCAGTCAGCTACTTACTGGGTCTCTCAGAGACCAGACAAGATAGGCTCCTGTCTATAAGCACACCATAGCATCAATAATAGTGTCAGGACTTGGAACCTCTGCTTGAGATGGATCCCCAGGTGGGCTGGTAACAATACCACTTCCCCTCAGTCTCCTCTTCATTTTTGTAGCAGCTCTTTTAGACAGAAACATTTCTGCTTCGGAGTTTTTGACTGTGGGATGGCAACTCCATCCCCCCACTTGATGCCCTGTCTTTCTACTTGAAGTGAACTCTACAAGTTCCTTCTCCACACTGTTGGACATTTCATCTAAATTCCTTCCCTTTAAGCCTGAATTCAGTTTCTCATTTACTGGGTGTCTGGTACATTCTAGAGGGTCCCCCTCCACACCTCCTACCTCCTGAGTTTGCCTGTTTCTATTTATTGTACTGGCCATCAGTGCTTCAATCTGGCCCCCCCACTCCTGTACTGATTATCTTTGTTCTTTCCCTTCCCCCTTTCCTTTCCTACCCAGATCCCTCACTCCCTCCCTCTGTCTCCCAGGATTTTTTTCCCTCCCAAGTGGCAATGAAGCATCCTAACTTGGGTGCTTCTGCTTGTTAACCTTCTTGAGTTTTGTGGATTGTATCTTAAGTATTCTGTACTTTTTGGCTAATATCCCCTTATTTGTGAGTACATACCATGCATGTCCCTTGGGTCTGAATTAGCTCACTCAGGATGTTATTTTCTAATTCCATACATTTGCCTGCAAAATTCATGATGTCCTTGTTCTTAATAGCTGAATAGTATTCTACTGTGTAAATGACCCAAATTTTCTGTATCCATCCTTCCATTTTGTGATATCTGAGTTGTCTCTAGCTTCTGGGTGTCACAAAGAAGGCTTCTATGAACATAGTAGAACATGTGCCCCTGTGGCATGATGGGGCATTGATCTTTAAGAAAGAAGCAAAAAAATATACAATGAAAAAAAAGAAAGTATCTTTAAAAAATGGTGGTGATCTAACTGGTAGTTTGTAGAAAGGTGAAAATAGATCTTTATTTATTACCTTTCACAACACTCAAGTTCAAGTGGATCAAGAACCTCAACATAAAACCAGATACACTGAATCTAATAAAAGAAAAAGTGGGAATGAGCCTCGAATTCATTGACACAGAGGGTGGTGAATATCCTAAAAGAAACCCAGTAGTTCAGGCTCTAAGATCAAGAATTGATAAATAGGATCCCATGAAATTGAAAAGCTTTTGTAAGGCAAAGGACATAGTCAATAGGACAAATCGGCAACCTACAGATTGGGAAAAACTCTTCATAAACACCACATGTGATAGAGGACTAATATTCGAAATATATAACAAACTTAAGAAGCTAACCTCCAAAATACCAAACAACCCAATTTAAAATGGGTATAGAGTTAAACAGAAAATTCACAGCAGAGGAACATCGAATGGACAGCCAAGAAGCACTTAAAGAAACTACTGGTTTCTTGTATATGGCTTTTACTGTGCTTAAGTATGGGCCTTGAATTCCTGTTCTTTCCAAGACTTTTATCATGAAGGGCTGTTGAATTTTGTCAAATGCTTTCTCAGCATCTAATGAAATGATCATGTGGTTTTTATCTTTCAGCTTGTTTATATAGTGGATTACATTGATGGTTTTCCATATATAAAACTCCCTGAATCCTTGGAATGAAGCCTACTTGATCATGGTGGATGATTGTTTTCATGTGCTCTTGGATTCGGTTTGCCAGAATTGTATTGAGTATTTTAGCGTCGATATTCATAAGGGAAATTGGTCTGAAGTTCTCTTTCTTTGTTGGGTCTTTGTGTGGTTTAGGTATAAGAGTAATTGTGGTTTCATAGAAAAAATTCAGTAGCACTCCATCTGTTTCAATTTTGTGGAATAGTTTTGATAGTATTAGTATGAGGTCTTCTATGAAGGTCTAATAGAATTCTGCACTGAACCCATCTGGACCTGGGCTCTTTTTGGTTTGGAGACTTTTAATGACTACTTCTATTTCTTTAGGAGTTATGGAGTTGTTTAAATGGTTTATCTGTTCCTGATGTAACTTCCATACCTGATATCTGTCTAGGAAATTGTCCATTTCCTCCAGATTTTCAAGTTTTGTAGTAGGATCTGATGATTTTTTTCGAATTTCCTCTGACTCTGTTGTTATGTCGCCCGTTTCATTTCTGATTTTGTTAATTTGGACACACTCTCCGTGTCCTCTAGTTAGTCTGGCTAAGGGTTTTATCCATCTTGTTGATTTTCTCAAAGAACCAACTTTTGGTTCTGTTGATTCTTTCTATGGTCCTTTTTGTTTCTACTTGGTTGATTTCAGCTCTGAGTCTGATTATTTCCTGACTTCTACTCCTCCTGGTCTATCTGCTACTTTTTGTTCTAGAGCTCTTAGGTGTGCTTTCAAGCTGCTGATATATGCTCTCTCCTATTTCTTTCTGTGGGCACTCAGAGCTATGAGTTTTCCTCTTAGCACAGTTTTCATTGTGTCCCACAAGTTTGGGTATATTGTACCTTCATTTTCATTAAATTCTAAGAAGTCTTTAATTTCTTTCTTTATTTCTTCCTTGACCAGGTTATCACTGAGTAGAGCATTGTTCAACTGCCATGTATATGTGGGTGTTCTTTCTTTATTGTTATTGAAGAACAGCTTTAGCCCATGGTGGTCTGATAGAATGCATGGGATTATTTCTATCATTCTGTATCTATTGAGGCCTGTTTTATGACCAATTATATGGTCAATTTTGGAGAAAGTACCACGAGGTGGTTAGAAGACAGTATATCCTTTTGTTTTAGAATAGAATGTTCTATAACTATATGTTAAGTCCATTTGTTTCATAATTTCTATTAGTCTGTCTATGTCTGTGTTTAATTTCTGTTTCCATGATCTGTCCATTAATGAGAGTGCGGTGTTGAAATCTCCTACTATTATTGTGTGAGGTGCAGTGTGTGGTTTGAGCTTTGTAAAGTTTCTTTTATGTGTGCAGGTGCCCTTGTATTTGGAGCATAGATATTTAAGATTGAGAGTTCATCTTGAGGGATTTTACTTCGATGAATATGAAGTGTCGTTCCTTATCTTTTTTGATGAAGTTTGGTTGAAAATTGATTTTGTTCGATATTAGAATGGTTACTCCAGCTTGCTTCTTTAGATCATTTGCATGGAAAGTTGATTTCCAGCCTTTTACTCTGAGGCAGTGTCTGTCTTTGTCTCTGAGGTGTGTTTTCTGTAGTCAGCAAATGCTGGGATCTCATTACATATCCAGTTTGTTCATTTGTGTCTTTATATTGGGGAATTGAGTCCATTGATGTTGAGAGATATTAAGGAATATTGATTGTTGCTTCCCCATCTTTGTATTTGGAGGTGAGATTTTGTTTGTATGTTTGTCTTCTCTTTGTTTTGTTGCAAAACGATTAATTTCGTGCTTTTTCTAGGGTATAGCTTACCTCCTTATGTTGGGCTTTACCATTTATTATGCTTTGTAAGGCTGAATTTGCAGAAAGTTATTGTGTAAATTTGGTTTTATCATGGAATAGAATATCTTGGTTTCTCCATCTATGTTAATTGAGAGTTTTCCTGGATTCAGTAACCTAGGCTGGCATTTGTGTTCTCTTAGGGTCTGTATGACATCTGTCCAGGATCTTCTGGCTTTTATAGTCTCTGGTGAGAAGTCTGGTGTAATCCTGATAGGTCAGCCTTGATATGTTACTTGACCTTTTTCCCTTAATGCTTTTAATATTCTTTCTTTGTTTTGTGCATTTGGTGTTTTGACTATTATGTGATGGGAGGAGTTTCTTTTCTGGTCAAATCTATTTGGAGTTCTGTAGGCTTCTTGTATGTTTATGGGCATCTCTTTCTTTAAGTTACGGAACTTTTCTTCTATGAATTTGTTGAAGATATTTGCTGGTCCTTTGAGTTGGGAGTTTTCACTCTCTTCTACACCTATTGACCTTAGGTTTGATCTTCTCATTGTGTCCTGGATTTCCTGTATGTTTGGGCTAGTAACTTTTTCTGTATTACATTTGTGACAGTTGTGTCGATAATTTCTATGGAATCTTCTGCTCCTGACATTCTCTCTTCTATCTCTTGTATTCTGTTGGTGATGCTCGAATCTGTGACTCCTGATCTCTTCCCTAGGTTTTCTATCTCCATAGTTGTCTCCCTTTGTGCTTTCTTTATTGTTTCTATTTCCATGTTTAACTCCTGGATGGTTTTGTTAATTTTTTTCTCCTGTTTTTTTTTTTTTCAGTAGTTCTTTAAGGGGTTTTTGTGTTTCCTCTTTAAGGGCTTCTAGTTGTTTTCTTGTGTTGTCCTGTATTTCTTTAAGGGAGTTACTTATGACTTTCTTTTTTTTTTCTTTCCTTTTTTATTACGGAGCTGGGGACCGAACCCAGGGCCTTGCGCTTGCTAGGCAAGCGCTCTACCACTGAGCTAAATCCCCAACCCCTATTTATGACTTTCTTAATGTTCTCCACCATCATGATAAAATGTGATTTTAAATCTAAATCTTGCTTTTCTGGTGTGTTTGGATATTCAGTGTTTGCTTTGGTGGGAGAATTGGGCTCTGATGATGCCATGTAGTCTTGGTTTCTGTTGCTTGGGTTCCTGAGCTTGCCTCTGGCCATCAGGTTGTCTCTGGTGTTACCTTGTTTTGCTATTTCTGACAGTGGCTTGAGTGTCCTATAGGCCTGTGTGTCAGGAGTTCTGTAGACCTGATTTCCTGTTTTCTTTCAGCCAGTTATGAGAACAGAGCGTTTGCTCTCAAGCATGTAGTCATTCCTGTTCACTGGCTTTCAGCTGTTCCTGTGGGCGGGAACCAGAATGGCCTGCCCCTCCTTCTCCTTGGTCCCTGTGCACAGGGGTACCAGATATCACTAGCGTTTTCCTCTAAAGACCGAAATGTGGGCTAAGAGTAGTCTCCTCTGGTTTTCCAGGCGTGTCTGCCCCTCTGAAGGTCTAGCTCTCTCTCCCATGTGATTTAGGTGCAGGGAGCTGTTTGACAGGGTCCCTTCAGATCCAGGCACAGTCTGGACCCCATTGCTCCTGTAGCTTGACTGCCCCTATCTTCCTGTGCCCATCTGCACTATACAGTTTCCTCTTGGGCAAGGGATGTGGGCAAAGGTGGGCAGAAGTGGACGTCTCCCCTGCCCTGCAGTCTCAGGATTGCCTACACTCCTGGGCAATCAGCTCTCTCTCCCACGGGGTTTGGGAGCAGGGAGTTGTGGGTACATTCAAGTTTTTTAAAAGTACTTTGTCTTTATTTGTGTACTACTGGTTTTCCCACATCGTTCCCTTGTCTTGCATGTCATTTCTAACTAATTTTAAATTCTAGGCTATGAATTTGTTGTTTTATTTAATACATAATTATTATCAATTCCATTTGTTGCTCTTATAACTGTGGTGAAATACCAAGGCCTGGATAGTTTAATTATCATGGCTAGAAGTACAAAATCAAGATGTAACCTTGTTTGTTTCTTTTTTTGAGGGGGGGGTTGGTTTCTGATGGCTGTGATGTAAAATTCTTCATTTAGGCCATTCTTCGATTATATAGTCATTGCTTCTATACCACTTTCCATATCTTCATCTCATCTTTGCTCAATGTGTGTATATTGCTTATATTTCTTTTTAATAAGGGCACTATGCATACAGGCTTTGGGCCCATCCTAATAACCACATTTTAACTTACTGATATTTTTTTATGGCCACATCGCTAAATAGGGTCCCCCTTTTCATATTCTAGATATTGGAACTCCTCAAATATAACATGGAAGGTCTGAATTTAATTAATAATACAGATTTTTTTTATCACCCAGAGTCCCAAGAGGATACCAAACCTCCTTACTACTATCTTAGTTAATTTTAGGAATCTAAATCACCTGGGTTTTAACTCTGCTCTCATCATGGGACCATGTAATATGCAGTTTACATGTGCTGTCTTAGTCCGGCAACAAACATGTAATATGTGGGAAAACAAAATCACAAGTATAAACAGATTTGGTTTTCCTTTAAAGTCATGTGTATATTCACTTAAGTGCTTTATTATATTTCTACTCTCTGTCCATTTTTCTTGAGGTGTTGAGAAGAATTCTTTATTAGTTCAGACCAGTAAATTCTTGATGGTGCCATTTTATTGATGCATATGCTAAAAAACATATTAGAAACTCAGATATGATAATGAATTATGAGGTGTCAGTGAGACATTATTGTTCCAGTTGCTATGTATTGAATGTCTGTTCTGTTCAAAGCAGTTACAAGCCTCTTGTTTCATTAATCTAGCATGATGTTCTTGTTCATTGGGAAAAGCCTCCTGTTCTATCAGAGCCTTGTAATAACCCCTTATATACTGTAATGATGTTGAAACTAGTGCCCAATTCTTAGTCACAAGGTCTAAGTTCACATTTTAGACCACAGATTAAAAATTGCAATCCTTGCACCAGCATCTGCCATCTCCAGATTCTGTTCCCTAGTCAAAGGTCTCCATCACCACCTCTTGCCTGAGGGGATAATTTTATATTTTGCTATAATGAAAAGCATTCTTTTAATGCCTTACTAGTGATTTGTATTATGATGGCCTAACTACTGTTAATTCTGACAATGCTTTAGGTCCAGCCATCTGCACAATGGGTCTAAGAAACATTTCAGCAAAGCACAGTGATAAGGCAAACTCAAAACTAAGGAAGTCAATTTGAATGTAAATTAGGATCTTGAGTCAACAGACATCCTCTAGATTTTCTGGCTTAGTGTCTCTGTATCTATTTTAGTTGCTACAATTCTGATTAAATCAGATGTTCTCTTTCTTTGCAATTTTCATTATAGAGTTAAATGTCTTTTATAGTCAAGCAGAGTGTTTCTAAGTATTTTAAAGGGCACAGATTTCTTTTGTAGCTAGACATTTCCTAAAAGTTTCACTAATAAATCTCAACTTCTCCTTGACCTAAAATATCAGAAAAATGTGTTGCATAAGTACAGTTTAAAATCATCCCAATTCATAGCAAAACAGCTACACACCAACATCTACCCTGGAGATTTTACTCATTCTTAAATTCTTACAAAGAGAAGCTAAGAAAAGCAATTTTGACAAAAGAAAAGGCCCTCTTATCATCAGATTAAACAGCTCTTGGGAAAAAGTCAAGTAAACTGCATCATAGACAGAAAAATGATTAATGATTATTTTCACATTATTTCTAGATACAGAGAAAACCTATGCCTCCTATTGTATATTCCTCTTTATCACTACATATGCTATGATTCCAAATCAGTAATGTGTGTAGGGTCCGCGTGAGGTACTATTTTCGATGCTAGAGCTTTCTTCTGGGAATTTTTCTGTTTTCTGCCATTTTTATCTATTTTTTACAGTCCAGATTTTATCGCCCTCCTGGCCCACCCTCTGACATTTCCACATCCCAGATCTCCCTTCATCTAGTCTCCACTAGGATACCCCCACCCCCATTCCCAGCGCACCAGATCTCACCACTCCCTGGGGCCTCAAGTCTCTTGAGGATTAGGTGCATCTTCACTGACTGAGCCAAGACCCCTCAGTTCTCTGCTGTATATGTGTTAGGGGCTTCATCTCAGCTGGTGTGTGGAGCCTGGTTGGTGGCTCAGTGTCTGAGAGGTCTCAGGGTCTAGTTTATTCGAGATGCTGGGCTTCTTACAGGGTTGCCCTCCTCCTCAGCATCTTCCATCTTTTCCCTGATGCAACCACAGGAGTCACCAGCTTCTGTCCATTGGTTGGTTGTAAATATCTGTTCCTCACTCTTTCAGCTGCTTGTTGGGTCTTTTATTGGCAGTGATGATAGAACCCTTTTTGTGAGCACCCCATAGCATCAGTAATAGTGTCAGGGCTTGAGGCCTCCCCTTGAGCTAAATCCCACTTCGGACCTGTAGCTGGACCTCTGTTCTCTCAGGCTCTTCTCCATTTTTTCCGCAGTTCTTTCAGGCAGGGACAATTTCTGGGTCAGAGTTTTTGTCTGTGGGATATCAACCTCTTCCCTCCAGTGTGCCTGTCTTTCTACTGGAGGACATGCCTCTACCCACTGTAGGGCATTTCATCTAAGGTTCTCTCCCTTTTAGTCGTGAGAGTCTCTTGCTTCCCAGGTCTCTTGTGTACCTCCCACCTCCCCATGTTGCCTGTTTCCATTCTTTCTGCTAGCCCTCAGGGCTTCAGTTTTGTTCCTCCTACCCAATACCTGATCATGTTCTTCTCTTTCCCTCCATGACCTCTTTACTACTGGGGTACCTCACTGCTTCTCTCCTCCCCTTGTGATTGCTTTCTTCTCCTACCCTCACTTGGGCCCTTCAGATTGTTAACCTTCTTGGGTTCTGTGGATTATATCCTTGGTATTCTGCGCGTTTTTGGCCAATGTGTTATATTGCACCAACAGACTTGCAATCAAAGCACGATCTTATTTAATTTCATGCAGGTATTAGGATGATGCTTTGTATAAGGATTTGAGAATTGTAGGCCAAAGTTTTTAAAATTCTTTTACTTCTCACATTTGATGCTCATTCTCTATATATTTTCTTTTTCTGATTTGGGTATCTGGAAATACAAAATCTGTTCCAAGGACATTTCCCTCCTTGTGTTTTTGGAAGTTTCTGGGTAACTCATGTAGTAATCTTTAATATTTCTTTATGAGTTTCCAAGGTTCTTGATATAGTTGATAAATTGTATGCTCACCATAAGAATAAAATTAACTTGAATATCCCTGTTAAACAAAATGTTATCTGTGGTGCCTAATTTTTCTTATGTCTCTCAGCATTTTAAGGTACTACCAGTTGAAGTATCTTGTTGTCAATTATTATCATGCTTTTTCTTACTCATCTAGTATTAATCAAAATGAAATCAGATTGACATGCTTAAATATTTCTTCCAGGTTTTTCCCATGACATATGTGATGTTCACTGAAGAAGCATCATGACCAATAGAAAAGGAGGCTTTATGTGATTGTCCATTTATTGACCTTCTAAAGGAAGCACAAAGTATTTGGAAATAATTCAATATAATACTGATGTAAAATGTTTTCTGGCAAATAGATATAAATGTTAATATTAGGATTTATGTCAATTGTGAAATTTTGATAAGAAAGAACACAAAAAATGTGTAATGCCAAATTTAATCACTTGAACTGCATAGATACTAACTAACCCATGAAAGGACTCACATATACAACTCATAATAATGTCCTATTTAGCATCATATACAGTTTAAAGCCTGGTAGAAACCAAAACTGTGTTAATATAGTATTAAATATCTATAGTTGGAAAACTAGTTGAAAGAACCAAGCAGCTTCAAGGTAATTTACATGTGAGAAGGTTGCTGGATAGCTCCTTAAGCTGTCCTTTACCACAGGAGAGCAGGGCATCTGATAGTGTAGATGTTAAAAGGGTTGAGAAACATTGTATAAGTTCTAGGCTAGCTTGATCAGTGATACAGAAGGTTATGTAAGTTTTATTCTAGGCCTTCTACTATATGACCATGACAGGTTTACCTCAAGGCCACATGATTAGGCCTTATGTAAAGATACATAAACCCCCAAATCTCCCACACACTCACATCGGTTAGTATTAGACTATTTTTTTCCTGTTGTGAGTAAAAACATTAAAAGTTTCTAAACTCATTTTACATATGGTATGATACATTTTTCCTCCCAGAATTTTATTTAAATTCCTGTTTGTTTATGTAATTGTTTGAGGCAGACAAACTGCTTATATAACCTATTTTTCTGCTTTTATGTGACTGAATTTTCAACTGACTTCCATGTAACAGAGATTGAAGGTAGCCTGAAAAGGAATTAATAACTTAAAAGAAAATTATGTTTTCAAAAGCAAAATCATTGTCTCCACTTATTTTTTCAATTAAATATATGGTACATTTTATAAATTCTCTTTACACACTCATATCAGTTTCTGAAATGTGTCAAACTACTAGGGACATCCCCAAGTCGCCTCATAATCCTCTTTTTTATATTCTTTTCTTATTTTAAAAGACATCTGTGAGTGGGATTATAAAATTCAGTGATAATTTTAATAACAAAAAATGGGTGAGAGAGCTGAGGCGAGAAGCCTATAATCACAGACTTTGCAATAAAACAAACTCACCCAGGAATTTTGTGGAAGTAAAGAGCCAAAAACAGACACAGAACATGTTAGGTACATAGCCAATTTTGTTCTATTTTCCTTAAGATGATCAACTCAAAGAACTGCACACAATGGCACATAAATGAAATATTCTGTTAAAAATGTCTGAAGTCCTGGTAGTGATCATCTGGTCCAAAGGACAATGATTTTTTAAACAGAGAGGATAAGATGTCATATTCTAAACAGCAGTGACCCCACAACCTTCTTCATATCCTAAGTATTTAAAATTACCTTTTTTTTGCTTTAGAAGTTGAACAAGGCACAGTCAACAATTTATCCTAAATAACCGTACCTTCTAGCTGACAGATGGACAGGGCGGTATATACTATGGAATGAGTAAATGATGATATTTTTGCAATGAAAAAACAATGCAGGAGGGAGGGTTGGGAGAAGAAGAGGGAGGCGAAACTGCTGTCAGGGTGTGAGTTAATCAACTGCAAGCTGGTACAACCACTCTGGAAATCAGTCTGACAGTTCCACAGATAATTAGACATAGTACTACCTGAGGACCTACCTATACCACTCCTGGGCATACACCCAAAAGATACTCCAACATATAACAAGGACACATTCTCTACTATAGTCATAGCATCCTTATTTATAATACCCAGAAGCTGGAAATAACCTAGAAATTGTTCAAGAGGAATGGATACAGAAAATGTGGTTTATTTACACAATAGATCACTACTCAGCTATTAAAAACAATGACTACATGAAATTCTTAGGCAAATGGGTGGAATGAGAAAATATTATCCTGAGTGAGGTAACCAAGTCACAAACGAACACACATGGTATGTACTCACGGATAAGTGGATATTACTGCAAAAGCATGGAATATCTAAGAAAAAAATTCACAGATCATATGAAGCCCAAGAAGAAGGAAGACCAAAATGTGGATGCTTCATTCCTTCTTAGAAGGGAGAACAAAATATTCACATGCGGAAATACAGGGACAAAGAGTGGAGCAGGAACTGAAGAAAAGGTCACCCAAGCCATCCAATATGCAGCCACCAAACTCAGTCACTATTGCTGATGCCAAGAAGTGCTTGCTGACAGGAGCCAGATATGGGTGTCTCCTGAGAGGCTCTGCCAGAGCCCTACTGATACAGATGAGGATGCTTTCAGCTAATCATCAGATTGAGCATGGGATCCCCATTGGAGGAGTTAGAGAAAAGACTGAAGGAGCTGAAGGGGTTTGCAACACCATAGGAAGAACAATAATATCCACCAACCATACCCCACCAGAGCTCCCAGGGACTAAACTACCAACCAATGAGTACACATGGAGGGACCCATGACACCAGCCACATATGTAGCAGAGGATTACATTGTCCAGCATCCATAGGAGGAAAAGCCCTTGGTCCTGTGAAGGTTCATTTCTCCAATGTAGGGTAATGCCAGGGCATTGAGATTGGAGTGGGTAGGTGGAAATGGGAACATTCCCATAGAAGCAGGGTAAGAGTTCCTGTTTTGGGGGGAGGGGGAAAACGGATAACATTTGAAATGTAAATACATAAAATATCCAAGAAAAATAAAATTTTAAAAAGTAAGAAAAGTATTATGAGTGCTAAAACCTTCACAGTAATAGGAATGAGTGAGCAGATTTTGTTTCTCCTATTTATATCTACAAACAAAATTTATCTTCAGGATTCCTTTTATTATATAAAGGCAAAAATCATCCATCAATATCTCTGGACATTTGATTCCAAAGTGCCTTTTAGATTTCAAATTGTTCATATGTACTAATTTCCTTTATAAAATGATACTTTGTATGTTATTGGTGACATCATCACTAGACTATAAAGGATACTTAATTTAGTGTAAATTTTAACTAAATAGTTGTAATTCTGCTTTTTATACCGAATACTAAAGGAAAGTAAATGAATGTGAAATGAAAGATCAGGGCAGATGTATTTTTCTCTAATATGTTTGATTCCTATTAGGCTCGAGTCTGTGGATGGTCTGGTGTGGGTAATACCCCATGTGATGAAATCATTCCTCAAAGACCTCTCAGAATTAGTATCCTTTAGAACTCTATATGGGAATATGTGAAAGACCATATGATTAATTTAGGACCTTGAGAAAAATTTGAGGGTTCTCAAAGTAATAGAAAATTTGCCTTGAGCACATATAGAAAAATCCTGCCTGAGATTCTGTGTTGTGAGCATGGGACAATTCTCTGAAAGTTATAGCATGATTTCCCCACACTAAGCCTATAAGAAAGAAATTAACTTTTCATTAATATTATTATTTCTGTGGAAAGTCCAAGGTGAAGATAGTTTAGTTAGATAGATTCATTGGTCAGAACAAACTTCTAAAATAGTTTTTGTTTAGAATGCTTTGGAGGAAAATGTGTAATTTCTAATTCCCTGAGATATCTACTATTTTTTGTTTTCATTTTCATTGCCTATGTTGCCCCCACAGCTACAGATGAAGAACTCAAGCTTAGAAGCCCTGACTTCTAGGACACTGCATTCCCCATGATCCTCAGCTATTTTCCTGCCCCTTCTTGTTTTTTTAACACATCGAAAAGCTTATTGTCAACCTTGTTTCTGGAAATGATATTTCCTTTTTTTATTGGACATTTTTATTTACATTTCAAATGTTATTCCCTTTCCCGGTTTCCTGTCCATAAGCTCCCTATCCCCTCTCCCTCCTCTTCTCCTATAAGGGTGTTCCCCTCCCCACCCACATTCCCTTACACTGAATGTCCAACCTTGGCAGGATGAAGGGCTTCTGTTCCCATTGGTGCCCTACAAGGCTATCCTCTACTACATATATGAAGTTGGGGCCATGGGTCTGTCCATGTGTAGTCTTTGGGGAGTGATTTAGTCCCTGGGAACTCTGGTTGGTTGGCATTGTTTTTCTTATGGGGTTGCAAGCCCCTTCAGTTCTTTCAATCCCTTCTCTAATTCCTCCAACAGGGGTCCCATTCTCAGTTCAATGGTTTGCTGCTAGCATTCACATCTGTATTTGCATGCTCTGGTTGTGTCTCTTAGGAAACATATATATCCAGTTCCTGTCAGCATGCACTTCTTAGCTTCATTAACCTTATCTAGTTTTGGTGGCTGTATATATATGGGCCACATGTGGTACAGGTTCTGAATGGTCATTTCGTCAGTCTCTGCTCCAAACTTTACCTCCATATCCCCTCCTATGGATATTTTTCCCCTTTTAAGAAGGAGTAAAGCATCTGCACTTTGGTGATCCTTCTTCTTGAGTTTCATGTGGTTTGTGAATGGTATCTTGGGTAATTCGAGTTTTGAGGCTAATATCCACTTATCAGCGAGTGCATACCATGTGTGTTTTTCTGTAATTGGGTTAGCTCACTCAGGATATTTTCTACATCAATCCATTTTTCTATTCAAAAATGAAGAACTCAAAAAAATGTAATACAGTTTTAAACTTTTGTGCTTTTAATTCAAAATTAAATTCATTTGCATCTGACTTCCTTCATTTCTGGAGTTTATTTGTTTGTTTTGTCTTGTTTCTGAGACAGGGATTCTCTGTGTAGTCATGCTTTCTTGAAACTCACTCTGCAGATCAGGTTGGCCTCAGAGTTGGAAATCTGACTGCCTCTGTCAGAATGCTCAGATTAAAGGTATGTGCTACCACTGGCAAGATAACCTCTGGCTTTCTTCCTTGTGTAATACCAGAATAGATTTTGATTGTTGCCTACTGTACAGAGGAGCATGAATTAGATGTAGAAATTCAGAGACTCAATGTATTTGAAATAATATAGAACATAGTCCTTGCATTTCAATCAAGAAAGTATATCTAAAGTTTATTTTTAAGATGTTTCAGGATGGGCTCATACCTATATTATCCCATTAATAGAGCACAGAGAATATCATTATTGTGTGATTTCACGTGTTTTTCTTACCTTGCATGGAATAGGACCAGAGGCTAAAGAATCTCTAAAATAATGTCTAACACAATTCTCTTCGATTTCAGAACTAGGACTTTACATCAAACCCTTATGTGAGTATCCTATGAGGTATAAAAAGTAGATAGTTGGATCAGGGCTGCAATTCAAACATCTTCCTCCTAACCATTGCTCTTCCACCACCTTAAGGGTTTTCTCCAAGTCTTATTACTACATCATAAATGACCATTACTTATTTTCACATTCTTTAGGTAAATCTTGGTTAAGACCATACAGGGACACGTTGATTTTCCCAATCGTCAATGACTTTACTTTGCTTTGAGTAGAGACCACTCCTAAGGCTCAACTCCCATCACAGAGCTGAAAGTTTCTTATCCCAGTGAATAGAAAATGGAAGCATGAACAGAAAAAAGTAATTCTATTTTAGGAAGTTGATTACACTCTTTACTTCTCACGTAAATGACATTTGACATGAACACTCCAATTCACTGCATCATGTAGAAAATATAAAACGACAACTTTTCTGAAAAGCAAACCATAATCCATAAAGTGTTTTGTATATCTAAAATGAAATGCATTAATGCACAGTGTAGATGCATATTCTGGTTAGGCACATAGAAAATGGTTTTTTTTCTTTTCTTTTTTTTTTATTAAATTGAGTATTTCTTTTTTTTTATTAACTTGAGTATTTTTTATATACATTTCGAGTGTTATTCCCTTTCCCGGTTTCCGGGCAAACGTCCCCCTCCCCCTCCCCTTCCTTATGGGTGTTCCCCTCCCAACCCTCCCCCCATTGCCGCCCTCCCCGCAACAGTCTAGTTCAATGGGGGTTCAGTCTTAGCAGGACCCAGGGCTTCCCCTTCCACTGGTGCTCTTACTAGGATATTCATTGCTACCTATGAGGTCAGAGTCCAGGGTCAGTCCATGTATAGTCTTTAGGTAGTGGCTTAGTCCCTGGAAGCTCTGGTTGCTTGGCATTGTTGTACATATGGGGTCTCAAGGCCCTTCAAGCTCTTCCACTTCTTTCTCTGATTCCTTCAACGGGGGTCCTATTCTCAGTTCAGTGGTTTGCTGCTGGCATTCGCCTCTGTATTTGCTGTATTCTGGCTGTGTCTCTCAGGAGAGATTTACATCCGGCTCCTGTCGGTCTGCACTTCTTTGCTTCATCCATCTTGTCTAATTGGGTGGCTGTATGACCATTACTTATTTTCACATTCTTTAGGTAAATCTTGGTTAAGACCATACAGGGACACGTTGATTTTCCCAATCGTCAATGATTTTACTTTGCTTTGAGTAGAGACCACTCCTAAGAATCAACTCCCATCACAGAGCTGAAACATGTGGGGCAGGCTCTGAATGGGTGTTCGTTCAGTCTCTGTTTTAATCTTTGTCTCTCTCTTCACTGCCAACGGTATTCTTGTTCCCCTTTTAAAGAAGGAGTGAAGCATTCACATTTTGATCATCCGTCTTGAGTTTCATTTGTTCTAGGCATCTAGGGTAATTCAAGCATTTGGGCTAATAGCCACTTATCAATGAGTACATACCATGTATGTCTTTCTGTGATTGGGTTAGCTCACTCAGGGTGATATTTTCCAGTTCTGACCATTTGCCTACGAATTTCATAAAGTCACTGTTTTGATAGCTGAGTAATATTCAATTGTGTAGATGTACCACAATTTCTCTATCCATTCCTCTGTTGAAGGGCATCTGGGTTCTTTCCAGCTTCTGGCTATTATAAATAAGGCTGCGATGAACATAGTGGAGCACATGTCTTTTTTATATGTTGGGGCATCTTTTGGGTATATGACCAAGAGAGGTATAGCTGGATCCTCAGGCAGTTCAATGTCCATTTTTCTGAGGAACCTCCAGACTGATTTCCAGAATGGTTGTACCAGTCTGCAACACCACCAACAATGGAGGAGTGTTCCTCTTCTCCGCATCCTCCCAAGCATTTGCTGTCACCTGAGTTTTTGATCTTAGCCATTCTCACTGGCATGAGGTGAAATCTCAGGGTTGTTTTGATTTGCATTTCCCTTATGACTAAAGATGTTGAACATTTCTTTAGGTGTTTCTCTGCCATTCAGCATTCCTCAGCTGTGAATTGTTTGTTTAGCTCTGAACCCCATTTTTAATAGGGTTATTTGTCTCCCTGCGGTCTAACTTCTTGAGTTCTTTGTATGTTTTGGATAGAAGGCCTCTATTTGTTGTAGGATTGGTAAAGATCTTTTCCCAATCTGTTGGTTGCCATTTTGTCCTAACCACAGTGTTCTTTGCCTTACAGAAGCTTTGCAGTTTTATGAGATCCCATTTGTCGATTCTTGATCTTAGAGCATGAGCCATTTGTGTTTTGTTCAGGAAATTTTCTCCAGTGCCCATGTGTTCCAGATGCTTCCTTAGTTTTTCTTCTATTAGTTTGAGTGTGTCTGGTTTGATGTGGAGGTCCTTGATCCACTTGGACTTAAGATTGTACAGGGTGATAAGCATGGATCGATCTGCATTCTTCTACATGTTGACCTCCAGTTGAACCAGCACCATTTGCTGAAAATGCTATCTTTTTTCCATTGGATGGTTTTGGCTCCTTTGTCAAAACTCAAGTGACCATAGGTGTGTGGGTTCATTTCTGGGTCTTCAATTCTATTCCATTGGTCTATCTGTCTGTCTCTGTACCGATACCATGCAGTTTTTATCACTATTGCTCTGTAATACTGCTTGAGTTCAGGGATAGTGATTCCCCCTGAAGTCCTTTTATTGTTGAGGATAGCTTTAGCTATCCTGGGTTTTTTTGTTTTCCAGATGGATTTGCAAATTGTTCTCTCTAACTCTTTGAAGAATTGGATTGGTATTTTGATGGAGACTGCATTGAATCTGTAGATCGCTTTTGGTAAAATGGCCATTTTTACTATATTAATCCTACCAATCCATGAGCATGGGAGATCTTTCCATCTTCTGAGGTCTTCTTCAATTTCTTTCTTCAGAGTCTTGAATTTCTTATTGCACAACTCTTTTACTTGCTTGGTTAAAGTAACACCGAGGTACTTTATATTATTTGGGTCTATTATGAAGGGTGTCGTTTCCCTAATTTCTTTCTCACCTTGTTTCTCTTTTGTGTAGAGGAAGGCTACTGATTTATTTGACTTAATTTTATATCCAGCCACTTTGCTGAAGTTGTTTATCAGCTTTAGTAGTTCTCTGGTGGAACTTTTGGGATCACTTAAATATACTATCATATCTTCTGCAAATAGTTATATTTTGACTTCTTCTTTTCCAATCTGTATCCCCTTGACCTCCTTTTGCTGTCTGATTGCTCTGGCTAGAACTTCAAGAACTATATTGAATAAGTAGGGAGAGAGTGGGCAGCCTTGTCTAGTGCCTGATTTTAGTGGAATTGCTACAAGTTTCTCTCCATTTAGTTTAATGTTAGCAACTGGTTTCCTGTATATGGCTTTTACTATGTTTAGGTATGGGCCTTGAATTCCTATTCTTTCCAGGACTTTTATCATGAAGGGGTGTTGAATTTTGTCAAATGTTTTCTCAGCATCTAATGAAAAGATCATGTGGTTTTGTTCTTTCAGTTTGTTTATATAATGGATCACGTTGATGGTTTTCCGTGTATTAAACCATCCCTGCATGCCTGGGATGAAGCCTACTTGATCATGGTGGATGATTGTTTTGATGTGCTCTTGGATTCAGTTTGCCAGAATTTTATTGAGTATTTTTGTGTCGACATTCATAAGGGAAATTGGTCTGAAGTTCTCTTTCTTTGTTGGGTCTTTGTGTGGTTTAGGTATAAGAGTAATTGTGGCTTCATAGAAGGAATTCGGTAGTGCTCCATCTGTTTCAATTTTGTGGAATAGTTTGGATAATATTGGTATGAGGTCTTCTATGAAGGTTTGATAGAATTCTGCACTAAACCCGTCTGGACCTGGGCTCTTTTTGGTTGGGAGACCTTTAATGACTGCTTCTATTTCCTTAGGAGTTATAGGGTTGTTTAACTGGTTTATCTGTTCCTGATTTAACTTCGGTACCTGGTATCTGTCTAGGAAATTGTCCATTTCCTGTAGATTTTCAAGTTTTGTTGAATATGGGCTTTTATAGTAAGATCTGATGATTTTTTGAATTTCCTCTGAATCTGTAGTTATGTCTCCCTTTTCATTTCTGATTTTGTTAATTTGGACACACTCTCTGTGTCCTCTCGTTAGTCTGGCTAAGGGTTTATCTATCTTGTTGATTTTCTCAAAGAACCAACTTTTGGTTCTGTTGATTCTTTCTATGGTCCTTTTTGTTTCTACTTGGTTGTTTCTACTCTGAGTTTGATTATTTCCTGCCTTCTACTCCTCCTGGGTGTATTTGCTTCTTTTTGTTCTAGAGCTTTTAGGTGTGCTCTCAAGCTGCTGACATATGCTCTTTCCTGTTTCTTTCTGCAGGCACTCAGCGCTATGAGTTTTCCTCTTAGCACAGCTTTCATTGTTTCCCATAAGTTTGGGTATGTTGTACCTTCATTTTCATTAAATTCTAAAAAGCCTTTAATTTCTTTCTTTATTTCTTCCTTGACCAGGTTATCATTGAGTAGTGCATTGTTCAATTTCCACGTATACGTGGGCATTCTTCCCTTATTGTTATTGAAGACCAGTTTTAGGCCGTGGTGGTCCGATAGCACGCATGGGATTATTTCTATCTTTCTGTACCTGTTGAGGCCCGTTTTTTGACCAATTATATGGTCAATTTTGGAGAAAGTACCATGAGGAGCTGAGAAGAAGGTATATCCTTTTGCTTTAGGATAGAATGTTCTATAAATATCTGTTAAGTCCATTTGGGTCATGACTTCTCTTAGTCTGTCTACGTCTCTGTTTATTTTCTGTTTCCATGATCTGTCCATTGATGAGAGTGGGGTGTTGAAATCTCCTACTATTATTGTGTGAGGTGCAATGTTTGTTTTGAGCTTTAGTAAGGTTTCTTTTATGTATATAGGTGCCCTTTTATTTGGGGCATAGATATTTAGGATTGAGAGTTCATCTTGGTGGATTTTTCCTTTGATGAATATGAAGTGTCCTTCCTTATCTTTTTTGATGACTTTTAGTTGAAAATTGATTTTATTTGATATTAGAATGGCTACTCCAGCTTGCTTCTTATGACCATTTGCTTGGAAAGTTGTTTTCCAGCCTTTCACTCTGAGGTAGTTTCTGTCTTTGTCTCTGAGGTGTGTTTCCTGTAGGCAGCAGAATGCAGGGTCCTCGTTGCGTATCCAGTTTGTTAATCTATGTCTTTTTATTGGGGAGTTGAGGCCATTGATGTTGAGAGATATTAAGGAATAGTGATTATTGCTTCCCGTTATATTAATATTTGGATGTGAGGTTATGTTTGTGTGCTTTCATTCTCTTTGTTTTGTTGCCAAGACGATTAGTTTCTTGCTTCTTCTAGGGTATAGCTTGCCTCCTTATGTTGGGCTTTCCCATTTATTACCCTTTGTAGTGCTGGATTTGTAGAAAGGTATTGTGTAATTTGGTTTTGTCATGGAATATCTTGGTTTCTCCATCTATGTTAATTGAGAGTTTTGCAGGATACAGTAACCTGGACTGGCATTTGTGTTCTCTTAGGGTCTGTATGACATCAGTCCAGGATCTTCTGGCCTTCATAGTTTCTGGCGAAAAGTCTGGTGTGATTCTGATAAGTCTGCCTTTATATGTTACTTGACCTTTTTCCCTTACTGCTTTTAATATTCTTTCTTTATTTTGTGCGTTTCGAGTTTTGACTATTATGTGATGGGAGGTGTTTCTTTTCTGGTCCAATCTATTTGGAGTTCTGTAGGCTTCTTGTATGCCTATGGGTATCTCTTTTTTTAGGTTAGGGAAGTTTTCTTCTATGATTTTGTTGAAGATATTTCCTGGTCCTTTGAGCTGGGAGTCTTCACTCTCTTCTATACCTATTATCCTTAGGTTTGATCTTCTCATTGAGTCCTGGATTTCCTGTATGTTTTGGACCAGTAGCTTTTTCTGCTTTACATTTTCTTTGACAGTTGAGTCAATGATGTCTATGGAATCTTCTGCTCCTGAGATTCTCTCTTCCATCTCTTGTATTCTGTTGGTGAAGCTTGTATCTACAGCTCCTTGTCTCTTCTTTTGGTTTTCTATATCCAGGGTTGTTTCCATGTGTTCTTTCTTGATTGCTTCTATTTCCATTTTTAATTCCTTCAACTGTTTGATGTGTTTTCCTGGAATTCTTTCAAGGATTTTTGTGTCTCCTCACTATGGGCTTCTACTTGTTTATTTATGTTTTCCTGGAATTCTTTCAGGCATTTTTGCGATTCCTCTCTGTAGGCTTCTACTTGTTTATTAATGTTTTCCTGTGTTTCTCTAAGGGAGTTCTTCACGTCTTTCTTGAAGTCCTCCAGCATCATGATCAAAAATGATTTTGAAACTAGATCTTACTTTTCTGGTGTGTTTCGATATTCCATGTTTGTTTTGATGGGAGAATTGGGCTCTGATGGTGCCATGTAGTCTTGGTTTCTATTGCTTGGGTTCCTGTGCTTGCCTCTCGCCATCAGATTATCTCTAGTGTTACTTTGTTCTGCTATTTCTGACAGTGGCTAGACTGTCCTATAAGCCTGTGTGTCAGGAGTGCTGTAGACCTGTTTTCCTGTTTTCTTTCAGCCAGTTATGGGGACAGAGTGTTCTGCCTTCAGGCGTGTAGTTTTTCCTCTCTACAGGTTTTCAGCTGTTCCTGTGGGCCTGTGTCTTGAGTTTACCAGGCAGGTCACTTGCAGCAGAAAAGTTGGTCTTACCTGTGGTCCCGAGGCTCAAGTTTGCTCGCGGGGTGCTGCCCATGAGCTCTCTGTGGCGGCAGCAACCAGGAAGATCTGCGCTGCCGTTTCCGGGAGCTTCAGTGCACCAGGGTTCCAGATGGAGTTTGGTGTTTTCCTGTGGCGTCAGAGATGTGTGTAGAGTGCAGTCTCTTCTTGTTTCCCAGGCGTGTCTGCCTCTCTGAAGGTTTAGCTCTCCCTCCCACGGGATTTGGGTGCAGAGAACTGTTTATCTGGTCTGTTCCTTCAGGTTCCGGCGGTGTCTCATGCGCAGGGGTCCTGCTGCTCCTGGGCCCTCCCCCACGGGAACCCAGAGGCCTTATACAGTTTCCTCTTGGGCCAGGGATGTTGGCAGGGGTGGGCAGTGTTGGTGATCTCTTCCGCTCTGCTTCCTCAGGAGTGCCCACCTGACCAGGCTGTGAGGTCTCTCTCCCACGGGGTCTGGGAGCAGAGAGCTGCTGTGGGCCGGGATCTGCAGGTGTGGGACTCCTGGTAAACACAGGATGTGCCCGGTCCTAGAGGAATTCTGCCTCTGTGTGTCCCGAGTTCACCAGGCAGGTCTCTTGCAGCAGAAAAGTTGGTCTTACCTGTGGTCCCATGGCTCAAGTTCGCTCGCGGGGTGGTGCCCATGAGCTCTCTGCAGTGGCAGCAACCAGGAACATGGAAAATGTTTTTAATTTGGCAGTCTTTAACCAGAAGCCAAAAATGTTCAAAGCCAAGGATTATACTACTCTCATATGAATGGCTTCCTTTAGTTCTGCCATGCTATGTTATATCTGCCTTGCATTCTGTTCATCTTTCCAAAGCCATTTATTTGATAATTATATTCCTTGCTAATACTTAATGGTAAAAACGATAATGCTTCCCTTGAACCCTCCTTCCCAGTTTTTCCATTCCCCAATTTATTCAATGCTTAATAAATCTTAATGCTGAAGGTAGAGTGTACATATTTTTGCAAAGGATACATATAGTCTTCAGGTTATTATGATGATTAAAATGAACTAAAATATGCCACTAATTATTGGACAGTGGGGTTGATTCATAACTAGCTTAATAAGAATACTTAATGTGTGAAATGTCAACTGAGAAAACTTTAGTAGAATAGTAATTTTATTGCTCTTTTTCTGCTTTAAATATACATGGATGACTTCAGTAGCTCCTGAATGCAACAGTACCAAACATTTCATATTCACTCTCCTTAATTCTTGACACAATGCAGTGGTGCCAAATATTTTATATTCTCTGTCCTTAACATTTGGCATAAATTGGGTAGTCAATATGTGTTTATTTAAGAATCATTGTTCAAAATGAGTATAGTTGACACAATGTTAATGGAATCTATGGGATGAAGGATCAGAAAAATAAATAAATAAAAACAATCAGGACATATTATTTGCTGTTGCAGACAATGAACCAGGTCTAATGAGAATCTAGCTACAGACAAATCACACTTCCTTCAATATAATAGAGTAGAAATATGGTTTAAAAAGAGATTGTGTTCCACACATGATGGAAAAAGTTCAACAATAAAGAAGATTCAAAATGTTATAGAGCATCATAATGCTGTCAATTAAAATAATATAATCTTAGGTTACACTAAAAGAAGAATGGGATCTTGGGCTAGACAGTTGAACTTTTGAGTTGGGTTTCTAACAGAATATCCTTGTTGACTAAAATCAGTTGTACTAATGATCCAATTATCCCATTTCAGTTTGGCTAAGACAGAACTATTCTTTCCATGTTTCACATCCACTCACAGAAACCCAAAAATGAAATTATAATAATATTCAGAACAGAAGCTAGGGACTTTAGATACATAAACAAACAAAAACAACTTGTGAAATAAATGCAGAAGAAAGGGTACGCATTAAGAAAATATAGTATCCATCATTCATAATACATAGCACACTTGAAAGCTTCCACTTAAAAACACAGAGTTATGTCAGAAATACAGTTTAATGTAGCGAGCATCAGATGTCTGAAGTTCTAAAAATAAGATAAAAGAAACTCTACATGCTTTGAATGCAAAATTAGTCCAATGACAATGCAGTTTAGATTAAAATAACACACTTTGTCTTCATTGATAAAATAATAGCTGGGCATTGTGCTTAATTATAAATGAGAAAATCTAAAATCTACGGGAGAAGACACTCAGATGATTGAAAGGCTTGAATTCATATCATTTGAGGGAGAGGTGAGGCATTTCAAATGATTTGCATGGCGGATAGGGCAGACTTGTGTTAAATATCATGTATGTGATAGTGACTCCTCACTGTGAGCTTGATTTAGGATAACCATGGAAGTACACCTCTAAGTGTTCTTATAAGTTTGTTTGATTAAATTGAGACATGAAGACTCACTGTGAATGTGGGAATCATCTCATGGTCTGAGATCCTGAAATTTAAAAAAAAAAAAAAACTTAGAAAGTAAACGTTACCCCAGCATTCATCTGTCAGATTCCTTACTCCAGACTCAATATAAGTAGCTCCTGTCACTATGACATTCATAGTGTGATTGACTGTACCGTGAAACTATGTGCCAAAATAACCCCTTCCTTTCTTATATTGTTTTATTCATTATTCTGTTAAATTGATAACACAAATAACTAATACCAAAAATTGATACTGAAGATTGGTAACAATTCTGTGATAAACATAATCTTGTTGTTCATAAGCCTTTGGAATAAGTTTCCAAGGTAAATGCCAAAGAGTTTAAAGGTACTGGCTAAAGCACCTTTTAGAAAAGCTTAATGGACCAATATTTGTGGGAATCAGAGTCTCTTCTAGTTAGGCTTTCTAAGTTGCTCTGAAACAACACTAATAAAAGCCAACTTGGGAAAGAAGAGTTTATTTTGTTTTACAGCTTCCAGGTTACAATCCATTACCTAGTGAATTCAGATCAGAAACTTACAATAGGAACCTAGAGGCAGGAACTGATACAGAGGTAATAGGAGAATACTGCTTACTGGCTGGTTCCCCATGGCTTGCTCAGCGTGTGTTCTTACACCACCCAGGCCCACCTGCCAAAGGGTGTCTCAGTCCACAGTGAACTGCACTTTCCCATACAAATAGTTAATGGGGTGAATGCCCCCAAAGACTTGCCTAACATGAAGACAATCCATAAATTACGATTCTTTCTGCACAGATAACTCTAATGCGTATCAAGTTGACCTGTGAAAAATAATCAGCACATAACCTACATGTAAAATTTTCAGGAACACTGTCATCATCAAGTGAATAGTTTGGGAAGAGATCATTGATGTGACTGCCCAGGAGAACAGAGAAACAAAATTATGAAGTGTACTATGGAGTGTGGTGTAGTTGTGAGGAACATGCCCACTATGGTAAACAAACAAGAAATCCTTTCTCAAGCCCTCAGAGTCATCTATCCAGAAAGCTGAGATTGGAAAGAATCACAGTCAAAACACCAGAAATTAATTTTAGCATTCAGGTGAGGGTGGGGTATTTCAGTCTGGGTAGGGACCAAACAATGCTATGAGAACCCAGTGGCTAGGTGCACTTTCATATAGTAAATAGATACCTCAGAAGTATGGAGTTTTCATTGTATATAGTTTGCTCTTTTCATAAACAGCATAACCAAAAACAACTCATGGAAGTGTTTATTTTAGTTAACAATTTCAGAGAGAGGCTTCATAATGGTAGGAGGCTGATGTCTTTGTACCCTTTGAGACTATACACACCCAAGAAGCAGAGACTGAATTGGAAGTGGGGTGAGCTGTCAAAGCCCTCCAGAAGTCATGTACTTCTTTTCACAATGCTCTACCTTCTGAAGGTTCCACAACTTCCTCAAACTATCTCAGCAACCAGTACCAAGTATTTAAATACATGAGCCTGTAGAGGCATTCCCCATTAAAGCCACTACAGCAGTTTATCAAAAAAACTAAAATGAAAATGAACAGGTGACCATTATACCATTTCAGGGTACACACTCAAAGAATATTAAGTCCTATCACAGATAACTGCTCAAAGATTTTTTATTGTTTTGATTCAATAGCTAAGATGTTTATTTAAAAATTAATCCATATTTATTACCCTGCACAAAAATCAAGTTCAAGTGGATCAAATATTTCAACATAAAACCATATACACTAAATCTAATAGAACAGAAGGTGGGGAGTAGCCTTGAACTTGTTGGTCCAGGAAACAATTTCATGAATAGAACACCAATGGCTCAGACACTAAGATCAACAATTAATAAGTTGGACCTCATGAAACTGGAGAGCTTCTGTAAGTCAGAGGACACCATCAGTAGAATAAAATGACAGCCTACAGATTGGGAAAAGCTCTTCACCAACACTAGATCTGACAGAGGTAGATCAAAAATTAGACAGAAAAAACCGAATAACCCAAATTTAAAAATGGGATACAGAGCTAAACAAATAACACTCATCAGAGGAATCTCAAATGGCCAAGAAATAATTAACAGCATGTTCAATGTCTTTAGTCATCAGGAAAATGCAAATCACCTTATATTCAATAGAATGACTAAGAGCAAAAATTCGAGTGACATCACATGCTGTTGAGGATATAGAGTAAAGGGAAAAGTCCACAATTGATGGTGGAAATACAAACTTATACATCCACTCGGGAATTCAATTTGGCAGTTTCTCAGAAAATTTGGAAAAGTTCTACCTCAAGACTCAACTATACCACTCCTAGGCAATACACAAAAGACTCTCCAGTGTCCTTCTTGCTCAACTATGTTCATAGCACTTTCACTCATAATAGCCAGAAAGTGGAAAAAATCTAGATGATCCTCAAATGAAGAATGGATAAAGAACTGTGGTTCAATTTACATGATGAGTTACTACTCAGCTATTAAAAACCAAGGATATGAATTTGGTGTTCTGTAGGCTTCTTATACTTTTATGGCCACCTTTTCCTTTACGTTGGGAAATTTTCTTCTATGAGTTTGTTGGAAATGATTTCTGGCCTTTTGAGCAGGAAATCTTCACTCTCTTCTATTCCTATTATTCTAAGATTTAGTCTTCTCCTTGTGTCCTGGATTTCTTGGATGTTTTGGATTCATACTTTCTAATGGTTTGTATTTTCCTTAACCATTGTGTCAATATCTACTATGGTATCTACTACACCAGAGATTCTCTCTGTATCTCTTTTATTTTGTTGGTGGTGTTTGCATCTGTATCTTCTGACCTCTTTCCTAGGTTTTCCACTTCCAGGGTTGGCACTCTGTGTTTTCTTTATTATTTCTATTTTCATTTTTAGGTCTTGGACTGCTGTGTTCAATTACTTCACCTGTTTTATTGTTTCTTCCTATATTTCTTTGATGGATTTGGTTTTGTTTCCTGTTTAAGGGGTTTCTACCAGTTAAATGATATGATACATATACATAGTATATATAAGCAACTTCAGCTGACAAACAACTTCAGTATAGTTGCTGGATATAAAATTAACTCAAATAAATAAGTAGCCTTCCTTTATACAAACGATAATTAGGCTACAAAAGAAAACATGGAAACAACACTCTTCACAATAGCCACAAATAGTATAAAATATGTTGGTGTAACACTTACCAAGTGAAAGATTTGTATATGAGAAACCTCAAATCCCTGAAAAAAAACTGAAGAAGACCTCAGAAGATGAAAAGATCTTCCATGCTCATGGATTGGTAGGCTTTCAGAGTGAAAATGGCCATCCTACAAAAAGCAATCTACAGATTCAACAAAATCCCCATCAAGATTCCAAAACAATTCTTCAGAGAAATAGAAAGAGCAATTGTCAAATTTATATGGACAAACAAAAAACACTGGATAGAAAAAACAATTTTTAACAATAAAATACTTCTCAGGAAATCACCACACCTGACCTTAATCTGTACTACAAAGCAATAATGATAAAACCCATATGGAAATGGTACAGAAACAGACAGGTTGATCAATGGAATAGAACTGAAGATCTAAAAATAGCCCCACACACTTAATGAACATTTTATCATTGGCAAAGAAGCCAAAAAAACACAATGCAAAAGTGAAAGAATCTTCAATAAATGGTGCTGGTCTAACTGGCAGTTTGTATGTAGAAGAATGCAAATTGATCCATGTTTATCTCCTTGTACAAAGCTCAAGTCCAAGTGGGTCAGGGACCTCAACATAAAACAGATACACTGAATCAAATACGAGAGAGGGAAATAGCCTCAGACTCATTGCTACATGGGGGTGATTTCCTAAACAGAACACCCGTGGCTCAGGTTCTAAAAACAACAGTCAATAAATGGGACCACATGCAACTGAAATGCTTCTGCAAGACAACAGACACAGTCAATAGGACAAATCAGCAACTCACAGAACGGAAAAAAGAAAACCTTCACTAAACCCACATCCGATAGAAAGCTAATATCCAAAATGTATAAACAACACAAGAAGCTAACCTCCAGAAAATCAAATAACACAATTAAAATGGGGTACAGAATGAAGCAGTGAATTTTACTCAGAGGAATCTAGAGTGGCTGTGAAGCACTTAAAGAAAATTTCAAAGTCCTTAGTCATCAGGGAAATGAAAATCAAAATAACCCTGAGATTCTACCTTACAGCAATCAGAATAGCTAAAATCAAAAATTCAGGTGATAACTCATGCTGGCAAGGATGTGGAGAAAGAGGAACATTCCTCTATTGCTGGGGGAATTTCAAACTGGTACAACCACTCTGGAATTTTTGATAAAATTGGAAAATAGACCTACCTGAAGACCCAGCTCTACCACTCTTGGTCATATACCCTAAAGTTTCCCCACAATATCAGAGGGGCACATGTTCCATGATGTTCATAGTAGCCTTATTTATAATAGCCAGAAGCTGGAAACAACCTAGATTTCCCATAACAGAAGGATGAATACAGAAAATGTTGTACATTTGCACAATGGAATACTATTTCTCTATCAAAAACAATTACTTCACAAATTTTGCAGGCAAAATGATGGAACTTGAAAGCATCATCCCGAATGAGGTAATGCAGACCGTAAAGTACATACATAGTATGCACCCACTAATATGTAAATATATGCCAAAAAGTAGAGGATAAATAGGATATAACCTACAGAATTTAAAATAAACTTTAATAACCAAACAGACCAAATGAGGATTCTTCAATCCCAGTTAGTAGGAAGAAGAAAATAATCATGGGTGGTAGGAGGCAGGGAAGTGAGAGATTTGGATAGGATAGAGGAATAGAAGGGGAAAGGGGAAACAGGACTGTGTAAGGTGTAGAGGAGACAAGAGAGAAGCCCAGAGGGCCAGCAGAATGAGTGAAATATGCATTCTCATAAGTTGGGAAATAGGGAGACACTCTAGAATGTACCAGAGACCTAGGAGGTGACTTGCTGGACTCAAATGGAGTAAGTGACCTTAGATCAAGGGCTCAACATTGAGGAAAGTGAAGTTGAAGAGTCCACCTCCAGTAGATAGACACCACCTCAAGACAGGAATGGTATTACCAACCCACATTCACATTTCTGATCCCGAAGTGTTCCTACCTAAAAGAAATGCAGGTGAAAAATGGAGAAGAAAGTGAGGGAAATGTGGTCCAGTGACCAGTCAAACTGGGGTTTACCTCATGGAAACACACTAAGGTCTGACACTATTACTGATGTTATGATGTGCTTACAAACAGGAGCCTAGCATGGCTGTCCTTTGACAAGCCCAACAAACAGCTAACTGAGACAGATGCAGATACTTGCACCTAATCATTGGACTGAAGACAGGGACCCCTATGGTTGCATTAGGGAAAGAATGGAAGAAGCAGATGAGGAGGGTGACCTCACAGGAAAACCAGCATTCTCAATACACTCGGATCCCTGAGAGCTCTCAGACACTGAACCACCAATGAGGCAGCATAAATGAGCTGGTCCAAAGTCCTTGACACATATATGTACAGCAGAGGACTACCTTGTCTGGCCTCAGTGGGAGATGTGCCTAATTCTGGAGAAATTTGATGCCCCAGTGAGGGGGGGGCTTGTAGTGGGGGGAACATCCTCTTAGAGACAAGGGAGAGAAAAAATGGGGTGAGAAATTAAGGGAGGGGGACCTAGATGGGGTACAACAGCTGGATTATATATTAATTAATTAAGGACATCACTAATTTTTCAGGCAAATGGGTGGAATTTGAGAATATCATCTTGAGTGAGGTAAACCAGACCCAAAATTCATGCATAGTATATTTTCACTTATAAATCTATACTACCCATAAAGTATAGGATGGACACTTTATAATCCACAGACCCACAGAAGCCAAATAATGAAGAAAAGCCAAATGACTATGGTTGAATCTTTCACAGAAGGAGAAATAAAATAGAATCAAATGTTGATGGAGGGAGGGAAATTAGTGGCAGAGGGATGGGGAGGAGAGTGGAGCAGGGATTATGAAGTATATGGAGAGCAGTGGAGAGAGAAAGGAAATCAGTAGTGGGGACAGGCATCTCTAGGATTTGCCAGAGACCTGGGCCTGGAAGGAGGCCCTGATGTTTCTATGGGATGACTGTAGCTGAGACTCCTAATGTTGGGAGATATGGATCTTGAGGTCATCAGTTCTTATAGCCAGGCAGGTCTCCCAGTAGAGGGATAATGACAGCAACTCACCCACAAGATCTTTGATTCAAAATCCTTACTCCCTACAAGATGTGCACAGACAGATCCAGCAGAGACAGAGGGAATGACCAATAAATGACTGGTCCAAATTAAGATCCACCTGATGTGACGGCAAGAAGTAATCTATTGCCCTATAATGATACCCTGGTATGCTTGCAGACAGGAGCAAAGAGTAGCTTCCAAGAGGCTCCACCCATCAGCCAATGGAAATAGCTGATGAGACCCACACGTAAACATGATGGAGACTAGGGAGTCTTGTGGAAGAGTTGGGAGAAGGATTGAGAGAGCTGAAGGGGATAGTGACTCCACAGAAAGAGTAACAGTCAGCAAGCCTGGATTATTGGTGCCTCCTTGAGACTGAACCACCAACTAAAGAGAGAGCATGGGCCAGTGTACCTATGTAGTATATATATACCTTGGTCTTCATGTGGATCTCCCTACAACTGAAGTATGGGTTGTCCCTGAATCTGTTACCTTCCTGTGGATCGTGTTCCCTTAACTGAGCAGCCATGTCTGGCCACAGGGGAAGAGGATGCATCTAGTCCTACAGTGATTGATGTCTTGTGTGTGTGTGTGTGTGTGTGTGTGTGTGTGTGTGTGTGTGTGTGTGTGTGTATGAGAGAGAGAGAGAGAGAGAGAGAGAGAGAGAGAGAGAGAGAGAGAGAGAGAGAGATACACCAGGTAGGGGGTGTGCTCTCTTTTCTGAGAGGAGGAGAAGGGAAAGAGGGAAAGAATTTTGTGTGTGGAGGAACATGGAGGCTAGGGAGGGGCTGAAATAGGCATATAAAGTGAATAAATATTTTTAAAAAATTAATGTATAGAGAAATGTGGTACATGAAAATATACAATTTTACTCAATTATAAAAATTATTACAGTAGCTAGAGTGATAGCTCAGTGTGTAAAGCACCCTTATATTTGCACTTTATATTTGTTTATGCTGCTGTTGTTTGGAGATACTCACTGTCACCCTGGCTGGCCTTCAAACTCCTTGTAGACCAGACTGCCCTCATACTCACAGAGTTTGCCTCCTGGTTTCTGGGATTAAAAATGTGTGCCACTATGCATTGCTGGGTAAAGTATGTTTCTCTAAATATGTTTGGCACTCAGTTTGATCCCCAGATCCCACAAAGAGGTGAAAGAAAAGAACCCAGTTCAAATGGTTGTCCTCTGAGCACCACACACAATCTGGTATGCACTCAGCCAACCAGACACACAATGCAGTAATAGATATTTAAAATGAGAACTAATTCATGATAACCCCAGGAAAATGGAAAGAACTGGACATAATGTTTATTGAACTAAGAAGTTAGACTCAGAACAAATAATGCATGTGTTCTTTCTTCTACAGTTCCTAGGTGCATGTGTGTGTGTGTGTGTGTGTGTGTGTGTGTGTGTGTGTGTGTGTGTGTAGGTCGTAAAGCTAACTCTTTAAGGATAATATTTTGTTCACAACAGAATAAAAATTGAAATATAGTTCAATTCTAAATGAAAACAATAGTCACCCACAAGTTACATGAGGAGTCATGTGTGTAAAGTTTTCCCAAGCAGATAAATTTTACTCTTCTTGACCCCTTATTACATATACTCTTGACTATTATTTTAGCCAGCTTGAGTTTGTTCAGTGAAATTGGTTTCACTCCATGTTGAAAGTCTTCACAATTATTAAAACTATTTTATTTGAGTAGACTATGATAGAAACGCCTTCATGATCCAATATTTTTATCAGAATACCACAGACACTAAGAACATGAACACCATGTAGCAATTGCATAACATTTTTATTCTTTAGCTGAACTGTATAAGAGATAATTCATTCTCATATAGTGTACTAAGTGCTTATGTTTACTATTGTCTTCTTTTCAATATTTTATTAACAGCAGAGTTCACTATATTTAGGCCTTTCTTGATTCACTGATAATTATCAGTGAGAAAAAGTAGCTGGGAAAGCAAATTTGTATATAACAAATTACCCTTTATTCATTGATCTTTATAATAAGGTAAGGACTATGAGCCACCCTTTAAATTTTTTTTCTCTATTCCTGCCTCAAGGTGATTACAGCACAAGAGGGGTACAGTTACTCCACTCACTCAGAACATCTGCCACCTGCCTGAAGCCATGGCTCAATTCAGGCATGGGATGCAGGAAGCCCTGCTCTTCCACCTTGCTTTACTTTCAAATGTTTGCATCATGCAGGCAGCTTCTCATCCCCACTGCCACAGCCTAGATTTAATGGCACATCCAAGATCAGGCTGTGGGAGATATGAGTAGCAGCTGGTCACATCCTGCTGTTTCTGTGGCAAGGTTTTGACAACTGGAGAACTCATTTTGTATGTGCTCTTGGAAGCAGTGTATCTCCTGGCACATTTCTGTTCATTTTCAGATTCTGGAAGCATATATTGAATTAGTTCCCTACTTTTTGGTGATGGTAGATTTCTGGTTGCTGAATGCCTGTGTAATGGAGCACACCTGGACTGTTGAATCTGGAAGCTGCAAAGATAAAGAGTAAAATTCATGATCAGTATTTGGTGTGAGGACAATTACCGAATTAGCACCTTTTCTCTATAACTCTAAGGCTTTTTATAGTCCTTTGTATGTGTTTGTGTGTGGTCTCTATATGCTAAGATTAGAAATTATCACATCTCTTGATTGCTTCTGACTATGACTCAGTGTTTAGACAGCACTGAATTGGAATTCCAAGAGACACTGTGAACTACAGTTTTGTCTTTTAGATAAAATGAGCAATTGAAGTCTTGACTATTTTGTACTCACTAATTATCCTATGCCACTTCTTCAAGGATGTGGACATTAATTAGCTCCAGTATCCTAACTAATTTTAAATTAGGTAATTACATTGTATACTCTGCAGTTTCTGCTGAGAAACACGTTCCTCACTTCCTGTCTCTAAGTGATGACCAGCTGTTAAATAGCTTCCAAGTTTTCCCCTGAGTCAGTTACACATCAGAAACTCTACCTTTATAGGATGGTTTTAGAACATTCAAGATGAAGGAGCTGTATAAATGATATTGTTATAACTTGTTATTGTTATCAGTGACAACTCTTTTCACAGTGTCATGGCAGGAGTCATTTGGAGACTCCAGTGTTGTAAGATGCAAGATGTGGCATCTCAGGAAAGAATTCCTGCCGAAAACCTTTTTCATTTCTCTAGTATTTCCAGAGTTGTTACTAAATGCATATATGTTAGGTGAAAAGACTTTTAAACTCCTATTGATTTGAGGTTTCATCCAATGTGAGGGGACAAGGGAAGACAAAAAGGAACCTAAAGCCTGTTTTGAAGAACATTAGAAAAACTCTCTAAAAGCTCCAGTAGTCTAGTTGATGAAATATTCACAAGTGATGAAAAGGAAAGGTAATGTGGGGATTCTTCTCATGATCTCCTCATGTCTCCTCACTCAGGAAAATCAACTTACCAGATGTCTGCTGTTGAATATTCTGAATAAATTTCATCTCCCAAAGAATTCAAATGTAAAAAGTTGCATTTAATGAGAGACCAAATTTTTAAGTCACACATGGGCACTGTTTTATTACTCTACTTTTAAGGTTATTTTATGTTATGTATATGTGTTCTTTGCCGGAATGCATGTGTTGTACCATGTGTGTGTTTGAAGAGGGTGTGATATACCCAGAAACAGGAGTTAGAGGCAGCTGTGAACTGCCATGTGGGTACTGGGAACCTAACTCTAAATCCTTTTCAAAAGCAGCAAGTGTGCTTAAACACTAACTCATCTTTGTAACATAGTATGACTCAACTTTCAGTGGAAACATTCCATAAATTAGAGATTTTATAAACTAGTATATGCTTATGAATAGAGTTAAAATATTACTTCCAAGCATATAAGCAAGTTATATACTATTGAAAAGAGTATCATACTTAAGTTGATTTCTCACAGTATATGAGGTATATGGAGCCTTTAGGAAAAAAGGTGCAACTTAAGATGACCTTTTATGCCTCCAACCATGACTTTCTCACCACTGTTTAGGACTCTCCCTCTGGTTTTCTCTCTTAAGTTGTTTTTATCAGAATATTTGATCACAGAAACTGAAATGAAACTAATACAAGGTTAATTGCATAAACTCAACAAAAAAAATTGCTGACTAATAACCCACATAATTTCCTGTTCCAAGGAAAGACAGGAACAAAAAAAATAGAAGAAGAACTGATGTATAAACTATCCAGAGACCACCTCACCTAGGGATCTATCCCATCTGCAGACACCAAACCCAACCACTATTGATGATACCAAGAAGCACTTGCTGACAGGAGCCCGGTATGGCTGTTCCTGAGAGGTTTTACCAGCACCTGAGAAATATAGATGCATATACTTACAGCCAATCCATTGGACTGAGCTCAGAGACCCCAATGAAAAAGCTAGGGGAAGGACTGAAAGACCTGAAGGGGATTGCAATCCCAAAAGAAGAACAACTAACTGAAACGCCCAGAGATGCCAGGGACTAATTTACCAACCAACTAGTATAGATGGAGGGAGTCAGGACTCTAGATATATATGTAGCAGAGGATGGCCTTACCTGCCATCAATAGGAGGGAAGGGAGGCTTGATGCCGCAGCATAAGATATGCTAGAGGAGTGAGTTGGGAGTGGGTGAACGAGTGAAGGAGCACCCTCATAGAAGCAAAAGGAAGGGAGGAAAGGAGGAATGGAATGGGAGATTAATGGAGGAGTAAGCAGGAAGGGGGATATCATTTAAAATGTAAATGAGGACACCTCCAGAAACTGAAAGAAACAGACCTGATAAACAGTTCTCTGCACCCAAATCCCGTGGGAGGGAGAGCTAAAGCTTCAGAGAGGCAGACAAGCCTGGGAAACCAGAAGAGACTGCTCCCTGCACACACATCTCGGACACCAGAGGAAAAAGCCAAAGAACATCTGGAACCCTGGTGCACTGAAGCTCCCGGAAGGGGCGGCACAGGTCTTCCTGGTTGCTGCCACTGCAGAGAGCCCCTGGGCAGCACCCCACGAGCGAACCTGAGCCTCGGGACCACAGGTAAGACCAAATTTTCTGCTGCAAGAAAGCTGCCTGGTGAGCTTGGGACACACGGAAGCAGAATTTCTCTAGGACCGGGCACGTTCTGTGTTTACCAGAAGTCCCAAACCCACGGATCCCGGCCCGCAGCAGCTCTCTGCTCCTAGACCCAGTGAGAGAGAGACCCAAACGCCTGGTCAGGTGGGCACTCCTGAGGCTGCAGAGTGGAAGAGACCACCAACACTGCTCACCCCTGCCCACATCCCTGGCCCAAGAGGAAACTGTATAAGGCCTCTGGGCTCCCGTGGGGGAGGGCCCAGGAGCGGCAGGACACCTGCCTGAGACACCGCCGGAACCTGAAAGAAACAGACCAGATAAACAGTTCTCTGCACCCAAATCCCGTGGGAGGGAGAGCTAAACCTTCAGAGAGGCAGACAAGTCTGGGAAACCAGAAGAGACTGCTCCCTGCACACACATCTCGGACGCCAGAGGAAAAGGCAAAGAACATCTGGAACCCTGGTGCACTGAAGCTCCCGGAAGGGGCGGCACAGGTCTTCCTGGTTGCTGCCGCTGCAGAGAGCCCGTGGGCAGCACCCCACGAGCGAACTTGAGCCTCGGGACCACAGGTAAGACCAAATTTTCTGCTGCAAGAAAGCTGCCTGGTGAACTCAAGACACAGGCCCACAGGAACAGCTGAAGACCTGTAGAGAGGAAAAACTACACACCCGAAAGCAGAACACTCTGTCCCCATAACTGACTGAAAGAGAGGAAAACAGGTCTACAGCACTCCTGACAAACAGGCTTATAGGACAGTCTAGCCACTGTCAGAAATAGCAGAACAAAGTAACACTAGAGATAATCTGATGGCGAGAGGCAAGCGCAGGAACCCAAGCAACAGAAACCAAGACTACATGCCATCATCTGAGCACAGTTCTCCCACCAAAACAAACACGGAATATCCAAACACACCAGAAAAGCAAGATCTAGTTTCAAAATCATATTTGATCATGATGCTGGAGGACTTCAAGAAAGACATGAACACACTTAGGGAAACACAGGAAAACATTAATAAACAAGTAGAAGCCTACAGAGAGGAATCGCAAAAATCCCTGAAAGAATTCCAGGAAAACACAATCAAACAGTTGAAGGAATTAAAAATGGAAATAGAAGCAATCAAGAAAGAACACATGGAAACAACCCTGGATATAGAAAACCAAAAGAAGAGACAAGGAGCTGTAGATACAAGCTTCACCAACAGAATACAAGAGGAGGAAGAGAGAATCTCAGGAGCAGAAGATTCCATAGAAATCATTGACTCAACTGTCAAAGATAATGTAAAGCAGAAAAAGCTACTGGTCCAAAACATACAGGAAATCCAGGACTCCATGAGAAGATCAAACCTAAGGATAATAGGTATAGAAGAGAGTGAAGACTCCCAGCTCAAAGGACCAGTAAATATCTTCAACAAAATCATAGAAGAAAACTTCCCTAACCTAAAAAAAGGGATACCCATAGACACACAAGAAGCCTACAGAACTCCAAATAGATTGGACCAGAAAAGAAACACCTCCCGTCACATAATTGTCAAAACACCAAACGCACAAAATAAAGAAAGAATATTAAAAGCAGTAAGGGAAAAAGGTCAAGTAACATATAAAGGGAGACCTATCAGAATCACACCAGACTTTTCGCCAGAAACTATGAAGGCCAGAAGATCCTGGACTGATGTCATACAGACCCTAAGAGAACACAAATGCATGCCCAGGTTACTGTATCCTGCAAAACTCTCAATTAACATAGATGGAGAAACCAAGATATTCCATGACAAAACCAAATTTACACAATATCTTTCTACAAATCCAGCACTACAAAGGATAATAAATGGTAAAGCCCAACATAAGGAGGCAAGCTATACCCTAGAAGAAGCAAGAAACTAATCGTCTTGGCAACAAAACAAAGAGAATGAAAGCACACAAACATAACCTCACATCCAAATATGAATATAAAGGGAAACAATAATCACTATTCCTTAATATCTCTCAATATCAATGGCCTCAACTCCCCAATAAAAAGACATAGATTAACAAACTGGATACGCAACGAGGACCCTGCATTCTGCTGCCTACAGGAAACACACCTCAGAGACAAAGACAGACACTACCTCAGAGTGAAAGGCTGGAAAACAACTTTCCAAGCAAATGGTCAGAAGAAGCAAGCTGGAGTAGCCATTCTAATATCAAATAAAATCAATTTCCAACTAAAAGTCATCAAAAAAGATAAGGAAGGACACTTCATATTCATCAAAGGAAAAATCCACCAAGATGAACTCTCAATCCTAAATATCTATGCCCCAAATACAAGGGCAACTACATACATAAAAGAAACCTGACTAAAGCTCAAAACACACATTGCACCTCACACAAAAATAGTAGGAGATTTCAACACCCCACTCTCATCAATGGACAGATCATGGAAACAGAAATTAAATAGTGATGTAGACAGACTAAGAGAAGTCATGAGCCAAATGGACTTAACAGATATTTATAGAACATTCTATCCTAAAGCAAAAGGATATACCTTCTTCTCAGCTCCTCATGGTACTTTCTCCAAAACTGACCATATAATTGGTCAAAAAACGGGCCTCAACAGGTACAGAAAGATAGAAATAATCCCATGCGTGCTATCGGACCACCACGGCCTAAAACTGGTCTTCAATAACAATAAGGGAAGAATGCCCACATATACGTGGAAACTGAACAATGCTCTACTCAATGATAACCTGGTCAAGGAAGAAATAAAGAAAGAAATTAAAAACTTTTTAGAATTTAATGAAAATGAAGGTACAACATACCCAAACTTATGGGACACAATGAAAGCTGTGCTAAGAGGAAAACTCATAGCGCTGAGTGCCTGCAGAAAGAAACAGGAAAGAGCATATGTCAGCAGCTTGACAGCACACCTAAAAGCTCTAGAACAAAAAGAAGCAAATACACCCAGGAGGAGTAGAAGGCAGGAAATAATCAAACTCAGAGCTGAAATCAACCAAGTAGAAACAAAAAGGACCATAGAAAGAATCAACAGAACCAAAAGTTGGTTCTTTGAGAAAATCAACAAGATAGATAAACCCTTAGCCAGACTAACGAGAGGACACAGAGAGTGTGTCCAAATTAACAAAATCAGAAATGAAAAGGGAGACATAACTACAGATTCAGAGGAAATTCAAAAAATCATCAGATCTTACTATAAAAACCTATATTCAACAAAATTTGAAAATCTTCAGGAAATGGACAATTTCCTAGACAGATACCAGGTATCGAAGTTAAATCAGGAACAGATAAACCAGTTAAACAACCCCATAACTCCTAAGGAAATAGAAGCAGTCATTAAAGGTCTCCCAACCAAAAAGAGCCCAGGTCCAGACGGGTTTAGTGCAGAATTCTATCAAACCTTCATAGAAGACCTCATACCAATATTATCCAAACTATTCCACAAAATTGAAACCGATGGAGCCCTACCGAATTCCTTCTACGAAGCCACAATTACTCTTATACCTAAACCACACAGAGACACAACAAAGAAAGAGAACTTCAGATCAATTTCCCTTATGAATATCGACGCAAAAATACTCAATAAAATTCTGGCAAACCGAATTCAAGAGCATATCAAAACAATCATCCACCATGATCAAGTAGGCTTCATCCCAGGCATGCAGGGATGGTTTAATATACGGAAAACCATCAACGTGATCCATTATATAAACAAACAGAAAGAACAGAACCACATGATCATTTCATTAGATGCTGAGAAAGCATTTGACAAAATTCAACACCCCTTCATGATAAAAGTCCTGGAAAGAATAGGAATTCAAGGCCCATACCTAAACATAGTAAAAGCCATATACAGCAAACCAGTTGCTAACATTAAACTAAATGGAGAGAAACTTGAAGCAATCCCACTAAAATCAGGGAGTAGACAAGGCTGCCCACTCTCTCCCTACTTATTCAATATAGTTCTTGAAGTTCTAGCCAGAGCAATCAGACAACAAAAGGAGATCAAAGGGATACAGATCGGAAAAGAAGAGGTCAAAATATCACTATTTGCAGATGATATGATAGTATATTTAAGTGATCCCAAAAGTTCCACCAGAGAACTACTAAAGCTGATAAACAACTTCAGCAAAGTGGCTGGGTATAAAATTAACTCAAATAAATCAGTTGCCTTCCTCTATACAAAAGAGGAACAAGCCGAGAAAGAAATTAGGGAAACGACACCCTTCATAATAGACCCAAATAATATAAAGTACCTCGGTGTGACTTTAACCAAGCAAGTAAAAGATCTGTACAATAAGAACTTCAAGACACTGAGGAAAGAAATTGAAGAAGACCTCAGAAGATGGAAAGATCTCCCATGCTCATGGATTGGCAGGATTAATATAGTAAAAATGGCCATTTTACCAAAAGCAATCTACAGATTCAATGCAATCCCCATCAAAATACCAATCCAATTCTTCAAAGAGTTAGACAGAACAATTTGCAAATTCATCTGGAATAACAAAAAACCCAGGATAGCTAAAGCTATCCTCAACAATAAAAGGACTTCAGGGGGAATCACTATCCCTGAACTCAAGCAGTATTACAGAGCAATAGTGATAAAAACTGCATGGTATTGGTACAGAGACAGACAGATAGACCAATGGAATAGAATTGAAGACCCAGAAATGAACCCACACACCTATGGTCACTTGATTTTTGACAAAGGAGCCAAAACCATCCAATGGAAAAAAGATAGCATTTTCAGCAAATGGTGCTGGTTCAACTGGAGAGCAACATGTAGAAGAATGCAGATCGATCCATGCTTATCACCCTGTACAAACTTAAGTCCAAGTGGATCAAGGACCTCCACATCAAACCAGACACACTCAAACTAATAGAAGAAAAACTAGGGAAACATCTGGAACACATGGGCACTGGAAAAAATTTCCTGAACAAAACACCAATGGCTTATGCTCTAAGATCAAGAATCGACAAATGGGATCTCATAAAACTGCAAAGCTTCTGTAAGGCAAAGGACACTGTGGTTAGGACAAAACGGCAACCAACAGATTGGGAAAAGATCTTTACCAATCCTACAACAGATAGAGGCCTTATATCCAAAATATACAAAGAACTCAAGAAGTTAGACCGCAGGGAAACAAATAACCCTATTAAAAAATGGGGTTCAGAGCTAAACAAAGAATTCACAGCTGAGGAATGCCGAATGGCTGAGAAACACCTAAAGAAATGTTCAACATCTTTAGTCATAAGGGAAATGCAAATCAAAACAACCCTGAGATTTCACCTCACACCAGTGCGATTGGCTAAGATCAAAAACTCAGGTGACAGCAGATGCTGGCGAGGATGTGGAGAAAGAGGAACACTCCTCCATTGTTGGTGGGATTGCAGACTGGTAAAACCATTCTGGAAATCAGTCTGGAGGTTCCTGAGAAAATTGGACATTGAACTGCCTGAGGATCCAGCTATACCTCTCTTGGGCATATACCCAAAAGATGCCTCAACATATAAAAGAGACATGTGCTCCACTATGTTCATCGCAGCCTTATTTATAATAGCCAGAAAATGGAAAGAACCCAGATGCCCTTCAACAGAGGAATGGATACAGAAAATGTGGTACATCTACACAATGGAATATTACTCAGCTATCAAAAACAACGAGTTTATGAAATTCGTAGGCAAATGGTTGGAACTGGAAAATATCATCCTGAGTGAGCTAACCCAATCACAGAAAGACATACATGGTATGCACTCATTGATAAGTGGCTATTAGCCCAAATGCTTGAATTACCCTAGATCCCTAGAACAAACGAAACTCAAGACGGATGATCAAAATGTGAATGCTTCACTCCTTCTTTAAATGAGGAAAAAGAATACCCTTGGCAGGGAAGGGAGAGGCAAAGATTAAAACAGAGACTTAAGGAACACCCATTCAGAGCCTGCCCCACATGTGGCCCATACATATACAGCCACCCAATTAGACAAGATGGATGAAGCAAAGAAGTGCAGACCGACAGGAGCCGGATGTAGATCTCTCCTGAGAGACACAGCCAGAATACAGCAAATACAGAGGCGAATGCCAGCAGCAAACCACTGAACTGAGAATAGGACCCCCGTTGTAGGAATCAGAGAAAGAACTGGAAGAGCTTGAAGGGGCTCGAGACCCCATATGAACAACAATGCCAAGCAACCAGAGCTTCCAGGGACTAAGCCACTACCTAAAGACTATACATGGACTGACCCTGGACTCTGACCTCATAGGTAGCAATGAATATCCTAGTAAGAGCACCAGTGGAAGGGGAAGCCCTGGGTCCTGCTAAGACTGAACCCCCAGTGAACTAGTCTATGGGGGGAGGGCGGCAATGGGGGGAGGGTTGGGAGGGGAACACCCATAAGGAAGGGGAGGGGCGAGGGGGATGTTTGCCCGGAAACCGGGAAAGGGAATAACACTCGAAATGTATATAAGAAATACTCAAGTTAATAAAAAAATGTAAATGAATAAAATGATTAATAAAAAGTTAAACATCATGTTTACTTTTTAAAAAATAATTTCTGGAAATAATATAACAGACATTGTGAAGATTACAATAGTACTTCCTATAGTTTCTCTTAAAACATTCTGCTATTTCAGAGGTTGCTTTTTGTGATTCTGATATTTTGTGAATGCATAATTTTCTGGTCAGTCTTCATCTGTGTAGCCTTCCTACATAACAAGGACCAGTGTAAGATACAAAGTTAACCTAGTGAGGCCTCTAAAACAGTTTCTGTGTTCATAGAAAAGACCATAGAAAGTCTTAGTACACATTAAGTGTTGTATGACCTCAAATGAAATAGAGATGCAAATACATGGAAGAGAGGTGAAGTCAAAATCTGTTCAAGCTGTAATTTCAAGGTGGTACTTCATTTATTTAAAGGGAATTCTTTTAGAATTCTAGTAGTAGGTCTTTTTGTTTCACCCTTAATGTCTTTGGGGGTTTTTTCTTGTTTACAGTATTATTTATTAGCTTTTTTCAATAATACCTAAACTGCTCTGAGATTGCAAGTGTTACTATGCAATATGGTGACATAAAGAACTGATAGGTTTACTAGGTTTCTTAAGAAGGTTATCTTCCCTAGGGCTTTCAAAAACTTGAATTGCAGAAGCATTCTCATCATTTATAAAATATTTTCATATATACAATGCTAATCTAGATTAGCCATTGTACATTTACATGTCAAATCAAGTTTGATTACTTCCTAATCAAACTTGGCCTTTTCAGATCAGAAATATCATTCAGATTTCCTTAATTTTGTTTTAAAATAAGTTGTGGAAGAACAGGTCAAGCATGTACATGCCACTGGTCAACCTGCTATTTCTCAGGTAATGGAAAATGTCTCCTGTGTTTCTATTTATTATAAATTATTATGATAAGAAAAGGGCAAGTACAAACAATTATTATTCAATTCAATAAAAGTAACCAAACGTTGCTGTACATAAATGAGAAATCTTTTAGTCTATTTCTTTCTTAAAATCCATTAACCTCACTTCTATATAAAACAATTTATTTTTATGTTAATACATATTTTGTTTATTTATTTGTTCTTTGTTAAATTATCTGAATTCTTTACCCCATTCCCCCCCTCCACCTCTGAGAGGGTGCTGCCCCCACCATCCCCTTTACTAGGGCATCAAGTTTCCACAGGATATGTGCACAGCATCCTCTCCCACTGAGGCTAGGCAAGGCAGTCTACACATGTCCCCAGAGCCATGAAACAGACCATGTATGCTCCCTGGTTTTGAGCTTAGGGGATCTGAGGTGTCTGGGTTAGTTGGCACTGTTGTTTTTCCTATGGGGTTGCAATCCCCTTCAGCTCATTCAGTCCTTTCTTTAACTCTTTTGTATTGGTCCCTAACCTCAATCCAATGGTTGGCAGTAAATATCTGCATTTGTCTCAGTTGTTGGTAGAGCCTCTCCATAGACACCCATAATATGTTCCTGTCTGCACAGACAATATGGCCTCAATGTCAGGATTTGATGTGAGCACATGGAATGGATCCCAAGTTGAGCAGATGACAGGTCCTTCTTTCAGTCTCTGCTCCATTTTTGTCCCTGCATTTACTTTAGAAAGGAAAAATTCTGGGATAAAATTTTTGAAGAGGGGTACGTGGTCCCCTGCCTTAACTAGGGGCCATGTCTGTCTACTGGAGGAGGTTTCGTCGAGTTTCATCATCTTCCAACTGTCCCCCATTTTGGCTAATGTCATCCCCATTGACTCCTGGTAGCTTCTCATATCACAGGTCTCTGGAAACTTTCTGCAGATTATCGCTGTCCTCTAACCCACAATAATGCATATTGCCACTTATTCTCCTGGCCCTCAGGGCATGCCTCCTGCCTCCCTCCATACATGCCCCTGCCCCTCATTTTTTCCTGCCCCTCTCCTTTCCTGCATAATTTCTTCCTTCCCTCTGCCTTTCATGATTATCTTGTTTCCCCTTCTAAGTGAATTTCAGGTATCTACACTTGGCCTCCCTTCTTGATAAACTTCCTACAGTCTGTGAGTTGTATCATGGGTATTCTGTACTTTCTGGCTCATATGCCCTTATCAATGAGTATATACCATGCATTTTCTTTTGGGTCTGGATTGCCTCATACAGGATGATATTTTCTTGTTCCATCCATTTGCTTGCAAAATCCATGGTGTCCTCATTTTTAATAGTTGAATAATATTCCATGGTGTAAATGCATCACATTTTCTGTATCCATTCTTCAATTTTGGGACATCGGGGTTGTTTTCAACTTCTGGTTAATACAACAAATAAAGCTGCTATGAACATAGTGGAGCATGTGTCCTTCCAGTATTGTGGAGCATCTTTTAAGTATATTCCCAGGAAAGGTATAGCTGGATCTTCATGTAGAGTTATTTCCAATTTTCTGAAGAACCATGAGATTGAATTCCAGAGTAGTTGTACGAGTTCGCAATCCCACTAGCAATGGAGGAGTGTTTCTCTTTCTCTATATGCTTGGAGCATGTATTATCACTTGAGGTTTTGATCTTAGCATTTAAGATTACTGTAAGGTAAAATATCAGGAATGTTTTGATTTTCATTTCCCTGATGATTCTAGATTTCTCTGTTGATAATTCTATGTTGAGCTCTGTACATTTTTAAAAATGGGTTATTTGATTTTTGTGGAGTCCAACATCTTGAATTCTTTGTATATTTTGGATATTAGCCCCTTATTATATGTAAGGTTAGTGAAGATCTTTTCCCAATATGTAGGTTGCTGTTTTGTCCTATAGACAGTGTCCTTTGCATTACAGAATCTTTTCAGTTTCAAATGTCAATTGTTGATCTTTTTCCCTGTGCTGTTGTGTTAGAGGCAATTTTCAACTTTCTCATCAATTAGATTCAGTGTATCTGGTTTTACGTGGAGGTCCTTTATTTACTTGGCTATCCCTATTGTGAATGATATGTTAGTATACATAGGTAGCTCCCAAAATTCCATGACAGAAAATCTACAGCTGATAAACACATTCAGTAAAGTTGCTGGATACAAAATTAAATAAATCAGTAGCTTTCCTTTATACAAACAATTAACAGGCCAAGAAAGAAAATAGAGAAACAACATCCTTCCCAATAGCCACAAATAAAATCCTATAGTATCTTGGTTAGCTCTTACCAGCCAAGTGAAAGATCTATCACTTTTCTTTTCTTATTACTCTAGCTAGATCTTTGAGGACTATAATGTAAAGATGGGGAGAAAATAAACAGCCTTGACTTGTCCCTGGATTTAATAGAATTGCTTCAAGTTTCTCTCCATTTAATTTGATATTATGTATTGATTTTCTATATATTGCTTTTATTATGTTTATATATAGACCTTGATTTCCTCATCTCTCCAATACTTTAAACATGAAGGGGTGTTATATTTTGTGAAAGGCCTTTTCAACATCTTAAAAGGTGATCATGTGATTTTTCTTTGAGTTTATTTATATAGTAGGTTATATTAATGGGTTTTCATATATTGAACCATCTCTGCATCCCTGAGATGAAGCCTATTTTGTCTTGGTGAATGATCATTTTTATGTGTTCTTGGATGTGGTTTATGAGAATTTTATTGAGTACTTTTGAATCAATATTCATAAGTGAGATTGGTCTGAAGATCTCTTTCTTTGTTTGGCCTTTGTGTGGTTTAGGTATCAGAGTAACTGTGTCTTCACAGAATGAATTAGGCAGTGTTCCCTCTGTTTCCATTTTGTAGAATAGTTTAAGAAGTATTGCTATTAGGTCTTCTTTGGAGGACTAATAGAATTCTGCACTAAGTGCAACTGGACCTTTGCTTTTATTTTATTTTATTGCTTGGAAGAGTTCTAATGCCTCCTATTTCCATAGGGTTTATGAGATTGTTTAGTTTTTCTTGTCCTGATTTAACTTTAGTACCTGTTATCTTTCTAGAAAATCATCCATTTCATCTAGATTTTCCAGTTTTGTTAAGTATAGGCTTTTATAGTAAGATCCAATAATTTTTTTCAATTTCCTCATTTTCTGTTGTTATGTCTCCCTTTTCATTTCTGATTTTGTTAATCTGGATACTGTCTCTGTGCCCTTTAATTAGTTTGGCTTAGGGTTTATCTATTTTGTTGGTTCTCTCAAAAACCAGCTCTTTCTTTTGGTGATTCTTTGTATAGTTGCCTTTGTTTCCACTTTGTTGATTTCTTGCCTGAGTTTGATTATTTCCTGCATTCTATTCTTTGATGTGTTTGCTTCTTTTTGTTCTAGAGCTGTCAGGTATGTGGTTAAGTTGTTTCTGTAGGATCTCTTCAATTAATTTATGAAGGTACTCAGTACTATGAATTTCATGCTTAGCATAGCTTTCATTGTGTCTCATAACTTTGAGTATGCTGTGTCTTCATTTTCATTGAATTCTAGAAACTGTTTATTTTCCCTCTTTATTATTCCATGGTCAAGTTGTCATTGAGTAGAGATTGTTCAGTTGCCCAGCAGATGTGGGCTTTCATTGTTTTCATTCTTATTGACATCTAGCCTTCTTCTGTGGTGATCTGATAGATTCAGAGAATTATTTCAATCTTCTTGTATTTGTTCAAGCTTGTTTTGTAACTGACTATATGGCCAATTTTGGAAAGAGTAACTTGAGGTAGAGAGGAGAAGTTACATTCTTTTGTTTTAGAGTAAAATGTTCTGTAAATATCTGTTAAGTCCATTTGGTTCACAACTTCTATTAGTTTCACTGTGTTTCATTGTTTCAATGACATATCCATTGGTGAGATTGTGATGTTTCTCCCACTATTATTGTGTGAGGTTTAATGTGTGTTTGGAGCTTTGGTAAAGTTTGTTTTATGAAGGTGGGTGCCCTTGAATTTGGGAGGTTCAGAATTGAGATTTCATCTTGGTGGATATTTACTTTGATGAATAAAAAGTGTCCTTCCCATTCTCATCTGATATCTTTTGACTGAAAGTTTATATTATTGGATAATAGAATGGATTCTCCAACATGTTTCTTGGGATCATTTGCTTGGAAATCTTTTTTCTAGCCTTTTTCTCTAATGTCATGTTTGTATTTGTTATTGATGTGTGTTGCTTGTATGCTGAAAAATGCTGCATCCTGCTTGCTTTGTATCCAGTCTGTTAGCTTATGTGTTTTTATAGGGGAATTGGGTCCTTTGATATTGAAAGATATTAAAGACATGTGATTGCTAATTCCTGCTATGTTTTTTTGTTGTAGGTGGCATTATGTGTATGTTATTCTCTCCTTTTAATTTTGTTGGGAGATGATTAATATCTTGTTTGTTTTTCCCTTGTAGGGCTGGATTGGTAGATGCATACTATTTAAATTTATTTCATCACAAATTATCTTGGTTTCTCCATTTATGATTAGTGAGAGTTTCCTGGACTGGAATCTGTGTTCCCTTAGGATCTGAATGACTGCTGTCCAGAATCTTCTGGCTTTTAGAGTCTCTGTTGAGAAGTCTGGTATAATTCTAATGTGTCTGCCTTTAAATGTTACTTGGTCTTTTTCTCTTACAGCTTTTAATATTCTTTCTTTGTTCCCTGCATTTAGTGTTTTGATTTTTGTATGTGACAGGAGGATTTTCTTTTCTTGTCCAATCTATTTGATATTCTGTTAGCATTTCTTTAATGGATTTATTTGTTTCCCTTTTAAGGGCTTCTACCAGTTGACCTTTGTTTTCATGTATTTCTTTAAGTGAGTCATGATATCCTCCTTAAAGTTCTCTACTATCTTCATGAGATAGGGTTTTAGGTCAGCATCATGCTTTTCAGGTGTATACACTGCTTGCTGTGGGAGAATTGGTTTCTGATGGTGCCAAAATACCTTGACTTCTATTGGTTATGTTCTTGTGTTTGTCTCTTAACATCTGGTTATCTCTGATGTTAACTGGTCTGGGTGTCTCTGTCTGGAGCCTGCCTCCTGTTTCCCTGGTTACAGTAGATCTCCTAGGAAATCTGAAGACTGTGGAGGTGTGAGAGGTGCAGACATGTAGATCTGCCACTGTGGAGGTACAGACCAGAAAGAAGGTAGAGTTCAAGTGGAGGGGAAGGGTCCAGCATCTGCTCGGCTCCGTGGGGGTCCCAGCAGGGACAATTATTTGGACAGGGGTTTCACCTGTTTCCCTTATTTTAGAAAATCTCCTAGGAGTCCTGTAGATGTTGGGGGTAAGAGGGGCAGACAGGAAGGGCATTTCTTTTATTATACTTTACTATATCACATACTGTTTTAAATGTACTCTGCACACAAAGGGTAGGTAGGTGGCCCAGATGTTGAATATTGTTCCCGTCTAACATCTCTCTGGTAAAAGGGGAAAGTCTTGATGCAATCTTATATTGGATAAAAAAGTTGGGTGAAATAATGTGTAAATGCTTAGGGTCTCATCCATGAATGAAGAAAAATAATTTAAATGAAAGGTGATTGAAAATAATTGCCAGATCTTATGTGCTAGACATTTAATACATTGTCTCTCATATATCATTTATATGTCCTGACCTCAAATACATTGAATTCTTCCATCATTACTCCAAGATGAAACCACTTGATCATAGCATATATTCCCTGCAGTTACCCATTAATTCCTCTCCATAATAAAATGATGCAATTCTTTTTTTTTTCACTTAAAATTCTATGTCAGGATGCTCAATACACTCACATTAACTTAATAATTTTAGACTAAGTCTGTAAATTCTTATTCATGTTTTCCTGGGCTACCTTGTAAATTTTGTTTTTAGTCCGGATTTCCTGTTTTCAAACTCATCATTATCTGCCTCAGCCTTCCAAGTGCTGGCATAACAAGCATATGTCAGCAGTCTTTGCTAATTGAATGTCTTAAGGGAAACAGATCTTCAGTATGCATAACAGTCATTCAGTATTTGCTGAAAGTCTGTACTATGGCTCAGAGAAGAACACATTGACAGCAGTAATATTGGTACCCCAAAGGAAGTTCTGTCTTGCAAAATAGAAATGAGTGTAATGACAACAACAACCACAACAATGGTATGTATGACAAAGGAAACAATTTTATAATTAATTCAATTTTTGTAGGAAAATAAGGATACCACCTAACTAGATATTTGTTTTTATGTTTTTTTTAATTTTTCCTGCATGATTACAAATAATTGTGCCAACAGTTTCCCATTTATTTAACATTGCAATATTGAGATTTGAACGGAATCTAAATTCTAATACATAATGTTTGAAATTGGATGGACCTCTCAATGATGAGAGAAAAAAATGCATTGCAAAGCCAAGCAGGAACCAAGAATTTTATAAATAGCATAAAGATTCACTTAAGTAAAATGTTTATATTTACAATTTACACAGTCACCTTCTTTGAAAATTGCAATTATAATCTCTGGAAGTTGAACATTATTATAACAATATGAAAGTATTAATGCTTGTCTGACAAGAAGAAATGGACTTAAATTGAGATCTCATAGGTTTCCAGAGCAGATATATATTTTGAAAATGAGGATATTCAGAGGAGCTAGGAAGGAAATTACAGTTTCAGGTTTTATGGGGAAAGTTGTTGCATTAATATCAGTTTCCGAACCATAAATCGATTTAGCAATGTATGCCTTGGAAGAATCCTTTGTACATACTAACACCACAATTTAATGCTTTTGGCATCTTCCCTAATTCCACTCCTTCCAGAATTGTGACTTCCAGGTTGGGTGATAAAATTTCCCTGACGAAATAATCATCCAAACTCAATTATATCATATGTTAAAAACACTTATATGCGAAACAAAAGAACAGCAATATTTTTAGGACTTACACTAAGCACTGTCATTTCCACTGATAGACACTCAGAGGTCTTCCACCTCCCTTTACCTTGATAAGTTGAATTGATACAACACACACACACACACACACACACACACACACACACACTCTCATTGTGAAAAAGAACTCCTAGAAGAAAGTTACATTTACAAAGGATGATTGATTAAATAGAACTTTAATACTATGGAAAAGTTGGAATGTTGCAGGTCCAGAGAATAATTACAATTTATCTTGGGCCATCTTTAGTCTAAATAGTCATTCTTTGGTAACCTTCATGTCAAACAAATATCCTGGGAGTAACAGATAAAGGAACGGCTAAAATTCTGTGACTAATAAATGAAAACTTTTTGGACTGTATTAACATAGCAAATCCACGACTTGATTCTCTAACAGTCAATGAATTAAGATATGTTATCAGCATCTAAGGCCTATAGATGAGATTACTCTGCTTGGCTATAGGCTTCCCCATGTTAACTGGAATAAGGCAGACTCAGAAAAATAATACTTTTATGTTTCTCATCCATACAAAGTATACATGTTCAGAATTTTTAAGTAGAGGAGTCATTTCTGGGAGAGAGGTATGATCCAGTGTACTGTTTCCATGAACCTGATCAAAGAACATATGGTATAAGTTTAGATGTAAGATAATGTCAACCTTTTACTTTTGTTAAGTTGATAAAACTTTACCAAAAAAGTAGAATAAATGATGCCTAGCTGAGTATAAAACTTTGTTCCAAGTATTTTGAATGTCTTTGTTATATTTTTTTTAACATTTTAAAATTTAATGTGAAGTGTTAACCATAATCATTATGATTGAAACAAGTAAAGATAATATACAAGTTTCCATTTTGTAAGTGATCATCTGAGAAGTTGCCTTTCTCTTATTCCCACTGTGTATTTTCCTAAATAAGTTTTTCATAATCAAAGCATAAATAAAATATGCCTGATAATGAAGCATCAATATTTGTTTACATTATGAATTTTTTCAAATAATTGTTTTATTTCCAGTTTTAAAAATATGTAAGTTAGTCAGAGTGGGCTCCTGCATAAAATCTCAGACTTAGGGGACAGGAATAGTTCCATGTTGTAAAGGACAGCTTGAGATGCAGAATGAGACCTTGTCTAACATAAACAAAAAAAAATGCCCTGTTAGAAAACTTATTTCTGAAAAGTGCTAAATAATTTTGAAAGATATTCTGAGAATTTGTTCTTTTGAAATATATGTAGGATGATAAAGTTGCATTGGTTTCAGTATGCCCTAGTATTTAGTAACTGGTGGACATAAACCTAAGAATTGTATGCTTTAAACTCTAAATACAAGTACGAAAATATTCCAATGTTTGTTGGAAGGCAATGCCTTTATTACAGTGAAAACACCCATGTTTTCACAATTACAGTTCAAATTAATTTTTGAACCCTATGGTGTCAAAAAGCAGTGGCAATATTTAGTAGAAACTGAATCTGCGATTTCGGTCTGTCTTTGGGCTAGCCATATGATATCTGTACACTGTGCTGGGCTGCAGCAGCTAGCTCTAGCTCCCAGTTAACAATGCAATCACTACGGAAACAACTGATCAATTCTAGTGTACTGTGCTCCACAAATGACATGAAATATTCAATACTTCCTCGTAAAGTTGTCTTTGTGTTAGATTACTTCCCCAACTACAGCATAATGCAAGTGTTCTGCATGCATTTAATGCAGGCTAGGCTAAGCTGTGTGCACATTAGGCATAGTAAATGTATTTCATCTCACTGTATTTTCAACTTATGGTGGGTTCATTGAGGGGCCAATTCATCCTAAAAAGACAAGCCACTGTTTGAGGATGTGAAATGAGCAGTGAAATAAGGCTTAGTTTCAGGAACAGTGGACCTACACAATTGCAATACCAACAAATATTATCACCCTGGCTCCTCCCAAATAATAATTTTTAGCAGGTATGCAAACTAAGGATGACCTGTAGCATTTTCCTTGGATCTTTATGTGGCCCTCAGTTTTTATCTCTTCTTCTGCAACCTTTTTATGTAGCATGTGTACACATCAGGCAGAAGCAGATTCATTAGCTTCCTAGCTTACAAACCTGACAGAAACCAAGAACCCTGAATAAAGCAAGAGAATACTTATAGAGATCATCTTATAACTAAATGTACACGTTTATTCCTGATTCAGGAAGCTTTGCACTATTTAGTGTGGTTGCAGACCAAGAAAAGAAGGGAAAAAAGACAATTACTTTACATGTGATATTATGTATTGCTCCCAATATAAAGTGAATTACCAAGCCATTTAATGAGGATGATCTAATTTTATTTGTTAGGGAATAAGAGCCTCATTACTTTTACTCATGGGAGATGGCACCTTCTGGTGTTGGCAGCTGCCAGATTATGTCAGCACCTGCCAATAGTTGTTAGTTAGTGAGTTGGAAAAATATTGACACCTTTATCACCTTTATGAACATCTGTGATTGATACTGCCTGACCTAAGACATGTGGTCTGAACTTCCGAATGTCATGGCAACCTAGTATAAACTCCATTTTGTCACTTGCTTGTTGTCATTTTGAGTTTCTAAATTTTGCTATTGCTTTGTATTTATATGTTCCAAGGTTCCATCTTTAACTCCTAGGACTATTTTTAATAAGCTACTACAAAACAGTTTTAGGATCATGACAAAGATAGTATGGAGTTCTCATATATTTCACACTTAAAATTTCCCATTTCTCCATCTGACAATAGAATTATACATGTGTCATAATTAATGAACTGATATTGAACATTTTTGTTAACTGAAATCCATCATAAATTCAAATTTTATTTAGTTTTCACATAATGTCCTTTTTCTCAAGGATCTCATTCAGAACACTTCATTTCATATAATTCTCATGTTACCTTAATCTTCTCTTGGCGGTGAAAGTATCATTGACATTCTCTGTTTTTGATGACAGAGTTTTGAAATGTATTAGTTACATATTTTGTAGCGTAATGATGTATAGATTTTATCTATTTTTTACATAAAATTATTTATTTGTTTATTTATTTCTCTATTTATTACTGTCTTTCTGGATATGCCTTATTATCCTTAAAATATTAATCAAATACTACATCTATTTTCCTGTCAATATCGTTATGTCCATCATTTGTATATTTTAAAACTATGTTTATTCATCAGCAATGATAAATTTTAGAATATTCACATTGAGTGACAAAGAGCAAGCTTATTGGTGTTTAAAGATTCTTAGCATGTTATTCTTTGAAATTCATGGCAATAATTCAGTGTTCTCAAAATTTTTAAGTTTGTCAAAATTATCATAATTTAAGATATTTCTAATGAAAGCATGGTTAACGTATTGTAGAGGTTTCTTGATGCTTAAGAGAATTTACTGTCAACAAGATAGATAAAGCCTTAGCCAGACTAACAAGAGGACACAGAGAGTGTGTCCACATTAACAAAATCAGAAATGAAAAGGGAGACATAACTACAAAATCAGAGGAAATTCAAAAATTCATCAGATCCTACTACAAAAGCCTATATTCAACAAAGCGTGATAATCTGCAGGAAATGGACAATTTCCTAGACAAATACCAGGTACCGAAGTTAAATCAGGAACAGATAAACCATTTAAACAACCCCATAACTCCTAACAAAATAGAAGCAGTCATTTAAAGTCTCCCAACCAAAAAGAGACCAGGTCCAGATGGATTTAGTGCAGAATTCTATCAAACCTTCATAGAAGAACCCATACCAATGCTAACCAAACTATTCGACAAAATTGAAACAGATGGAGCACTACTGAATTCCTTCTATGAAACCAAAATTACTCTTAAACCTAAACCACACAAAGACCCAACAAAGAAAGAGAACTTCAGACCAAATTCCCTTATGAATATTGACACAAAAAAACTCAATAAAATTCTGGCAAACTGAATCCAAGAGCACATCAAAACAATCATCCATCATGATCAAGTAGGCTTCATCCCAGGCATGCAGGGATGGTTTAATATATGGAAAACCATTAATGTGATCCATTATATTCCACCAGAGAACTACTAAAGCTGATAAACAACTTCAGCAAAGTGGCTGGGTATAAAATTAACTCAAATAAATCAGTAGCCTTCCTGTACACAAAAGAGAAACAAGCCGAGAAAGATATTAGGGAAACGACACCCTTCAAAATAGTCCCAAATACTATAAAGTACCTCGGTGTGACTTTAACCAAGCAAGTAAAAGATCTCTACAATAAGAACTTCAAACTTCTGAAGAAAGAAATTGACGAAGACCTCAGAAGATGGAAAGATCTCCCATACTCATGGATTGGCAGGATTAATATAGTAAAAATGGCCATTTTACCAAAAGAGATCTACAGATTCAATGCAATCCCCATCAAAATACCAATCCAATTCTTCAAAGAGTTAGACAGAACAATTTGCAAATTCATCTGGAATAACAAAAAACCCAGGATAGCTAAAATTATCCTCAACAATAAAAGGACTACAGGGGAAATCACTATCCCTGAACTCAAGCAGTATTACAGAGCAATAGTGATTAAAAACTGCATGGTATGGGTACAGAGACAGACAGATAGACCAATGGAATAGAATTGAAGACCCAGAAATGAACCCACACACCTATGGTCACCTGAGTTTTGGCAAAGGAGCCAAAACCATCCAATGGAAAAAAGATAGCATTTTCAGCATATGGTGCTGGTTCAACTGGAGGTCAACATGCAGAAGAATGCAGATCGATCCATGCTTATCACCCTGTACAAAACTTAAGTCCAAGTGGATCAAAGACATTCACATCAAACCAGATACACTCAAACTAATAGAAGAAAAAGTGGGGATGCATCTCTAACACATGGGCACTGGAGAAAATTTCCTGAACAAAACACCAATGGCTTATGCTCTAAGATCAAGAATCGACAAATGGGATCTCATAAAACTGCAAAGCTTCTATAAGGCAAAGGACAATGTGGTTAGGATAAAACGGCAACCAACAGATTGGGACAAGATCTTTACCAATCCTACAACAGATAGAGGGCTTATATCCAAAATATACGAAGAACTCAAGAAATTAGACCGCAGGAAGACAAATAACCCTATTAAAAATGGGGTTCAGAGCTAAACAAAGAATTCACAGATGAGGAATCCCAAATGGCTGAGAAACACCTAAAGAAATGTTCAACATCTTTAGTCATAAGGGAAATGCAAATCAAAACAACCCTGAGATTTCACCTCACACCAGTGAGAATTGCTAAGATCAAAAACTCAGGTGACAGCAAATTCTGGTGAGGATGTGGAGAAAAAGGAACACACCTCCATTGTTGGTGGGATTGCAGACAGGTACAACCATTCTGGAAATCAGTCTGGAGGTTCCTCAGAAAATCGGACATTGAACTATCTGAGGACCCAGCTATACCTCTCTTGGGCATAAGATGCCCCAACATATAAAAAGACACGTGCTCCACTATGTTCATAGCAGCCTTAATTATAATAGTCAGAAGCTGGAAAGAACCCAGATGCCCTTCAACAGAGGAATGGATACAAAAAACGTGGTACATCTACACAATGGAATATTACTCGGCTATCAAAAACAATGACTTTATGAAATTCATAGGCAAATGGATTGAACTGGAAAATATTATCCTGAGTGAGGTAATCCAATCACAGAAAAACATACACGGTATGCACTCATTGATAAGTGGCTATTAGCCCAAATGCTTGAATTACCCTAGATGCACAGAACACATGAAACTCAAGAAGGTTGACCAAAATGTGAATGCTTCACTCCTTCTTTAAAAGGGGAACAAGAATACCCTTGGCAGGGAATAGGGAGGCAAAGATTAAAACAGATGCAGAAGGAACACCCATTCAGAGCCTGCCCCAGATGTGGCCCATACATATACAGCCACCCATTTAGACAAGATGGATGAAGCAAAGAAGTGCAGGCCATCAGGAACCAGATGTAGATCTCTCCTGAAAGACACAGCCAGAATACAGCAAATACCTAGGCGAATGCCAGTAGCAAACCACTGATCTGAAAACGGGACCCCCGTTGAAGGAATCAGAGAAAGGCCTGAAAGAGCTTGAAGGGGCTTGAGACCCCATATGTACATCAATGCCAACCAACCAGAGCTTCCAGGGACTAAGCCACTACCCAAAGACTATACATGGACTCACCCTGGACTCTGACCTCATAGGTAGCAATGAATATCCTAGTAAGAGCACCAGTGGAAGGGGAAGCCCTGGGTCCTGCTAAGACTGAACCCCCAGTGAACGTGATTGTTGGGGGGAGGGCGGCAATGGGGGGAGGATGGGGACAGGAACACCCATCTATAAGGGGAGGGGGAGGGGTTAGGGGGATGTTGGCCAGGAAACCGGGAAAGGGAATAACATTTGAAATGTAAATAAGAAATACTCAAGTTAATAAAAAAATTCAATAAAAAGAGAATTTACTGCAAATTCTAAGAACCTGTATTTGATTCCTAGCACCTATGAAATATTGCTTACAACCCCCTATTACTCCAGGATATCTGAAGCCCTGTTTTGGTTTCTATATGCACACACACATCCATGCACACTGACTTTGTCTATACGGACACAAAAATAAAAAAGGAAAGATAAAAAATTGTCATTAAACTGATGACACATGTTTTGTTAGAAAGTTCTTTGATCCTGATTGTCATATTTAATTGCAGGTATATGCTGTCAAAGTATTGGCTTATTAGGAATTTTCATTTTTATGATTAAACACCATTACCAAAGCAACTTGGCGAGTAAAGGTTTTTTGTTTTTGTTTTTTTTTTTTTTTGTTTTGACTTACATAACACTGTCCATTGACAAAAATTAAGGCAGACACTGAAAGAGGAAAGGAACCCAGAGGTCATGAAAGAATGCCGTTTAGTAGTTTGTTACTAATAGCTTGCTCACACTGCTTTCTTATAGAACTCAAGATCACCAATCTAGGGATGGCATTACCCACAATGGAATCAGCCTTCTCCCATAAATTACTTGTCATCTTTCTTCATCTTCTGTTCTCTCTCCTCTTTCTCTTCCCTTTCTACCTCCCTCCTTTACTCCTTTTGTTTTGTATGTCTAGAAAGTACCACATATTTCAGGATCATCTTAATTACTCTTTGTCATAAACCTGGAATCAGCCATTTGCCTAAGAAGCCTGTTCCTTTTATCAGGGAAGAAGTTTAGAAACAAAAATGTGTATAAGTCTATTCATGTTAGAGCGTATTTACTTATAGACTTTGCAGAATTAGGAAACCCCTGTGTTTATATATTAATTAAATTACAATTTACGTACATTTAAATATTTGTAGATGCAGTCACCTATGTTAGTAAAGCATATTCTTCAACTATAATACACTGCCACTTGGAATACTTTAGTATATTTTAGACCATTTTCTTGTTTATCTCTAAATCTCTACTCCAACACTGAAAACCTGAGTTCTGTTAGATATCACCCATTTACTTAATTTTTCAATTCTACAATATGCATATTGTAAAGTATCAAAATTGATTATACATATTGTGGTGGAAAACTGACTTGTTAACTAGGCTTTCTTATGTATAGCTTCTTTGCTTTTAGTCTTACAGATTCTATACATATCCAAATTTACTTAAGTCAGCAGTTTGTTGCTTAAACTCCCTCAAGTGGAGTTTTTAAATAAGTCTGCAATGCACCTTCTTCATTCAATTCTTGAATGCATACATTAACATTAGAATTTATGCTTCAAAGTTCTATTTGTTTTGATAGATACTTAAAATCCTGTACTTACCCTTGAAGCACTAAACAAAATAGTTTCCCTGCCTTAGAAATCCCCTTGTGAACAACCTAATCAATTTTCACTTCCAAATCACTGGCAACTAGAGATTTGTTTACCCTCTGTATAGTTTTGCCTTTTCTAGAAGGTCATAAAATTTCCTTCAAACAGTATGCAGCCTTTTTAGACTGGTTTCTTTCATGTAACAAAATACATTTAAGATTCACCTGTGCTTACTGTCGGCTTAATAAATCATTGCATTTTATTGCTGAAATGAAGTCCAGTGTATTGATGAAGCAGTTTGATGTTCACGTAGCCATTAAAAGCCTTCTTCAGTGTCAGTTTGGATGATTGCATGTAGAATTACTGCAAACATTTGCATGCATAATTTTAAGAACTTAAATTCTGAGACAAATTTGATAAATTCCAAGGAGTGTGATTCCTGGATCAGGTACTATGCTTTTACATAGTTCTGGTTCTAAAAGCAGCCCATTACACTGCTTTCTGAGTTAACTTGCACCTTTGCTCTCCTAATAAAGAATGGTTTCTATTGTCCCAAAACCTTACTATTATTGGGCATTATTATGTTTTGAGTTTTAACAATTATGACAAATATGTAATTGCATGTTAATGCTTTACTTTCCAATTCCTCAGTAATTAACAATATTGAGTGTGTTTATACTATCTTGATGTCTCTCTCACTTCAGTTTTGATTTAATTTTATTTTAGAAAGGGTCTCCTATATTATACAGTGTCCAAGAAACAGAAAATGTCCCTACCTCAGTCCTGAGTGTTTGGGTATCAACATATAATGTGATATGGAAGACAGAGACAGGAGGTACTTACTGTTCCACTCTGTTGTCCACAACAACCTGCAGACTTTCAATCTTTTAGTGGTTTCAACTGAGCCCCAAATGACATACACAGCTTTGAAATAGGAAGAATTTCAGGACTAGCCAGTTTGAAATAGAATTGGAGTTTAACAAAATTATGTTAATGTACATTAAACATGAGGATTAAGCAGAAAGATGCTTCAATTTCTTTATGAAAGTCACATGTAGGAGTTTCATTAGTTTGAACTAGTATATTTAAATAGTGGCTGAGAAATTCAATGTGATTGCAGGGTAGTTTTAAGGGATAGCTAACAATATCTCAGCTGATAAAGAAAATGTCTAGATTGACAATATTATATTACTAACTGAAGGAATATCATCTTTGCATCTACAAGCTTTACAACAAATGTTAATTGTTCAGGAATTCCAGCTTTTCAGCTGGCTTCCATTGGACTATTCTATCAGAGTGGCTTTTCTCCTCTCTTACTCCTATGTCACTGTAATTTATTTTTGTCTTTCTATCCTCCTTTAAAATTATGTAAAGCTATATTTTATATTTTTGCCCATTTTCTACTTCAGTTTGTTAATTTCTTATCACTATGGGTTTTAAAAAATATTTTGTATATAAATATATTCTCAGATCAGTGCTGTATTAAGCTTTCCCTCTCATTACAATGTCTTTCACAGCAGAATATCTCATATAAAACATTCAACCGTTTATTCCTGGATTGTAATATTTGTGTTGAATTTTAAATTGTAAGAACAAATGTAGATTTTAACCTATTTTTACTTCCAAACTTGTATAGATTCTTATTTTAGAGCCGACTTTATGATAAATTCTAAGCTAATTAAGGTGGAATTTATAAGGTCTGCCTATGCATATTTATTTGCACATAGATGCCATTCTGTGAAGGAGCTGAAGGGGTTTGCAACCCCATAAGAACAACAATACCAACCAACCAGAGCTCCCAGGGACTAAACCACTACCCAAAGAGTACACATGAACACAACCATGACTGCAGCTGCGTATGTAGCAGAGGATGTTCTTGTTGGGCACTTATGGGAGGAGAGACTCTTGGTCCTGCTAAGGCTGGACCTTCCAGTGTACAAGAATGTCAGGGTGAGGAGGCAGGAAGGAGGGTGCCTGGGTGGGCGAACCCCCTTATAGAAGAAGGGCGAGGGAGTGGGAATAGGGGGCTTATGGATGGGAAACTGGGAAGGGGAATAACATTCAAAATGTAAATTTAAATATCCGATAAAAAATAGAAAAGTAAAAAAGAAAAAATTTTGCATCTAGTTACTCTGGCTTTTGTTTTGTTTCCTTTTGTTTCATCAGATAAGTTTTTTCTTTATGTGCTCTATTCATTTGTGTATATCCTGTTACATTGATCTCTTTTTCTATTCCTTTGATAATGCCATTACATGTTACTTAATGTAGTCTTCTAATAAGTCTTTAAAAATGTTACCATGAATTCTTCAACTTTGTTCTTCAGTGATGTATTGGCTTTTTATTCTTAACACTTTATTATCAGTTTGTCAATAGCTATAAATTAGCATCCTGGGGTGCCTATTAAGATAAGACTGAAACTATAAAATTTAGAGTAATTTATAAGTACAAATATTGCCTTATGATGGTATGAAGACAGAATACCTTCCTGCATATTTAGATTTTGAAGGAATGTAGTAATTTTTTTATCATTATCAATACATAAATCCCATAGTAGACATTGTGTTCAATTTCATTTTGAGACATGTTGCAATTATATACATGATTTTGTAATTTAAATTCCAATTCTTTATTACTGGAATATAGAAGAACAATTTACTTTTGTAAATTAATATTAAAATTATGGTATTGATTTTTAAACACAGTACTTTTTTTCTGTTGATTCTTTATATGCATCATTTATGACTAGCTATAATTCTTCTTTCATAGTCTTTACACATCTTTTTTCTTATCTGACTGCATTAGCTACGACTTCCCTATTGATGTTAATTGACACTATTTAGAGAAAACATTTTGCCATATTCTCACACTTAGGATAAAATATGCAGTTCCTCACCCTGCATAGATTGATTGCTAGCTAAATGTTGAGGCTGGTTTTTGTTTTGCGATTATTTTGGAAATAATAATAGGCTGCTCATCAACGTTAAAGGATTATGACTAAAAGCATTCAAAACACATAGTAAAGTAGGAAACATTTCTTTATGTGTCAAGAAAGACATTTACAGAGAGCATCTTGAGGCAAGAGAGCATCATGGATTTGGGCTAAATTTTTTTTAAAAATGTCTTGAAATGCAGCAATCAATTGAATAACAAAGGGATGGTTTGATCCTTCCCCTGGCACCAAAGGAAAAGAAAACTTTTCTGATTAGTCTCTCCACATATAAAATATAAGGAAAATAAAGTGGAAAGAATAATTTTGAAAGATTATTTGGATTTATCTTGCAATTATAGAGCCGAAACCCATTGCATAACAGAATATCACATGATCAGAAAAGAGGGGTTGATTTCATGAAAAATGATTAAAAGAAGCAGAAATGAAGTATAAAAGGTATGCTGGTCTTTTCTAACTTATTTTCTAATGTATTGATAGAATAAAAGAGAAAAACAGAAAAATAAATTTTGGGTTAACAGCAAATACTCCAGGACCCCCTTTCCTGAAGAGTAGAACAATAGGAATTTTGTTTTGTCATTTCTATTAAGACTGGTATGTGTTTGAAAGATTAAGGCTAAAGAGTTTTACCAGACAAGCACTCAAGATGGAATTCCACTTGGCTACTTATGGCATAAACCCTATATGAACATAGTATCAAATTATTTTCACACATCGTTTAATTGCATTTGCTAATAAGTTTTAAGGACTATTTATTCTGTATGAATGGAAAGCATTGTTGTGCATTCTCTACTTTTTGAGAATGTATGCATTTGGATTTGATGTGAAGATATTTTCATAGTTTGCATTATAATATTATTTCTGTTTCTATTTTATGGACCATACTATGGCAATCATTTCTTAACTATTTTATAAAATTTATCAATGTAGAAATACAAGCTTGGTAATTATATTTTAGAAAATGATTATTTTCATATCAATTTAAAAATAGATGTAGATCTTTTAAACATTTTATACGAATTTTAGTTTTTGTCTCTAAATAAATGGTTTATTTATTTATTTATTTTATTTTTTTTTGTTCTTTTTTTCGGAGCTGGGGACCGAACCCAGGGCCTTGCGCTTCCTAGGTAAGCGCTCTACCACTGAGCTAAATCCCCAGCCCCAAATGGTTTATTTATTTAAGTAATCAGTATATATATATATATATATATATATATATATATAGAGAGAGAGAGAGAGAGAGAGAGAGAGAGAGAGAGATCTGCAACCCAGAGATCACCTTGAGGCAAAGCTGTCTGTACCCAAACCATGCCTGGAGAAAGCTGGTCTCTCAGGAGTGCTATCACTCTTAAAATCACAGGCTCACAGAAAGTACAGGCTCCAGTCAGAGATAGCAAGACCATCTAACAGCAGAGAAAACTAGATGGCAAGAGGCAAACTCAAGAAATTAAGCAGGAGAAACCAAGGCTACTTGGCATAATCAAAATCCAGTTCTCCCAATACAGTAAGCCCTGTATACCCCAAAACATTAGAAAATCCAGATGCTGATTTAAAATCACATCTCATGATTATGATAGAGGACTTTAAGAAGGACATAAATAAGTCCCTTAAAGAAATACAGGAGAACACAGATAAACAAGTATAAGCCATTAAAGAAGAAACATCTGAATCCCTTAAAGAAATACAGGAAAACACAACTAAATGGGTGAAGGAATTGAACAAAACCATCCAGGATCAAAAATTGAAAAAGAATCAATAAAAAAAATCACAAAGGGAGAAACCCTGGAAATAGAAAACCTAGGAAAGAGATCAGAAGTCATGGATGCAAGCATCACCAACAGAATACAAGAGATAGAAGAGAGAATCTCAGGGGCAGAGGATACCATTGAAAATATTGATACAATAGTCAAAGAAAATGCAAAATGCAAAATGCTCCTAACCAAAAACACCCAGGAAAACCAGGATACAATAAGAAGGCAAAACCTAAGGGTAGTAAGTGTAGAGGAGAGCAAAGATTCCCAACTGAAAGGGCCAGTAAAATTGTAGAAGAAAACTTTTCTAACCTAAAGAAATAGATGCCCATAAACATAAAAGAAGCATATAGAAGCCCAAATAGATTGGATGAGAAAATAAATTATTCTACTCATATAATATTCAAAACACCAAATGCACAAAACAAAGATAGAATATTAAAAGCAGTAAAAAAAATGTTCAAGGAATATGTAAAGGCAGAACTATCAGAATTATACCAGACTCCACAATAGAGACTATGAAAGCTGGAAGATTCTATACAGCTGTCATACAGACCCCAAGGGAACGCCTATGCCAGCCCAGGTTACTATACCTAGCAAAACACTCAATTACAGTGATGGAGAAACTCAATATTCCATGACAAAATGAAATTTACACAATAACTTTCCACAAATCTAGCCTATGGAGGATAATATATGTAAAGCTTCCACACAAGGGAAACTATAGCCTAGAAAACGCAAAGAGGAAATCTTCTTTCAAAAATCACCCCCCCCCCAAAAAAAGGAAATAGCCACAACCATAATTCTACCTCTAACAACAAAAGTAACAGAAAACAACAATCACTGGTTCTTAATATCTCCTAACATCAGTGGATTCAATTCCTCAATGAAAACACCCATACTAACTGACTGGGTACTTAAATAGGAACCAGTATTTTTGCTGCTCACAGGAAACAAACCTTAGTGACAAAAACAGACACTATCTCAGAGTAAAGGCCTGAAAAAAGTTTTCCAAGCAAATGATCCCAACAAACAAGCTAGAATAGCCATTCTATTATCTATAAAATTGACTTTCAGCCAGAAGTTATCAAAAAGATAAGGAAACACCCTTCATACTCATCAAAGGAAAAATCTACCAATATGAACTCTCAATTCTCAGTATTTGTGATCCAAATGCAAGGGCACCCACATTCATAAAAGAATCTTTACTGAAGCTCGAAGCATATACTGCACCTCACACAATAATAGGGGAAATTTCAACATCCCAATATAATCAGTTCATAGATCATGGAAACAGAAACTAAACAGAGACACAGTGAAACTAACAGAAGTTATGAGCCAAATGAATTTAACAGATATCTATAGAATACTTCATTCTAAAACAAAATAATATATCTTCTTCTAAGCACCTCATGGTACCTTCTACAAAACTGCCCATATAATTTGTCATAAAATAGGCCTCAACATATACAAGAAGATTGAAATAATCACATGCATCCTATCAGACCACCATGGACTAAGGATAGTTTTCAATAACAACAAAAAACAACAGAAAACCCACATTCACATGGAAGGTAAACAGCTTTCTACTCGATGATAACTTGGTCAGAAAAAAAAAGAAACTAAAGACATTTTAGAATTTAATGAAAATGAAGGCAAAACATACCAAATTTATGGGACACAATGGAAGCAGTGCTAAGAGGAAAACTTATAGCTCTGAGTGCCTCCAAAGAGAAACTGGAAAAAGCATACACTAATAGCTTGACAGCACACCTAAAACTCTATAACAAAATGAAGCAAATATAGCAAATATGAGTAGATGGCAGGAAATAATCAAACTCAGGGATGAAATCAACCAAGTATAGACAAAAAGAACTGTACAAAGAACCAATGAAACCATCAGGTGGTTCTTTGAGAAAATCAACAAGATAAATAAACCCTTAGTAAGACAAACTAGGGGGCAGAAAGACAGCATCCAAATTTAAAAAAAAAACAGAAATGAAAAGGGAGATATAACAACAGAACATGAGGAAATTTTAAAAAGTATCAGATCCTACTACAAAAACCTATACTCAACAGAACTGGAAAATCTGAATGAAATGGAAAATTTTTGAACAGATTCCAGGTATCAAAGTCAAATCAGGATCAGATAAACGATCTAAACAATCCCATAAGCCCTAAAGAAATAGAAGCAGTCATGAAAAGTCTCCTAATCACTACAAACAAATATCCAATTTCAAATTATATGGAGAGATACTTGAAGCAATCCCACTAAAATCAGGAACAAGACAAGGATACCCACTCTCCCTGTAGCTATTCAATATAGTATGCAAAGTGAGGGCTAGAATGATAGGAAAATAAAAAGAGATCAAACGGATACAAATTGCCAAAGAAGAAATAATGGTATCATTATCTGCAGATGATATGATAGTATACATAAGGGCATCCAAAATCTACCAGAGAACTTCTCTATCTGATAATGAAATTCATCACAGTGGCATGATATAAAATTAACACAAATAAATCAGTAGCCATCTTTTATGCAACTGATAAACAGGCCGAGAAAGAAATTAGTGAAACAACTACCACCACAATATCACAATAATAAAAATAGTCAATTCTTCGTAGAGTTAGAAAGAACAATTTGCAAATTCATTTTGAATAAAAAAAAATCCCAGGGTAGGTAAAAACTATTCTCCTCAATAAAGGAACTTTTAGCGAAATCACCATTCCTCTTCTCAAGCTATATTACAGGGCAATTGTGATTTAAAAAAAAACTGTATGGTATTGGCACAGAGACAGGCAGTAGACCAATGGAATAGAATTGAAGACCCAGAAATGAAGTCACATACTTTCATTCAATTGATCTTTGACAAAGGAGCTAAAACCATCCAGTGGAAAAAAGACAGCATTTTCAACAAATGATGTTGGTTCAACTGGCAATCAGCATGCAAATCTATCTTTTCTTATCTCCTTGTACAAAGCTAAAGTTCAGGGGATCAAAGACCTCCACATAAAACCAGATAAAATGAATATAATAGAAGAAAAAGTGGGGAAGTACCTCAAACACGTGGTCACAGGTGAAAATTTCCTGAACAGAACATCAATGGCTTATGTTCTAAGATAAAAAATCGACAAAGGGGACCTCATAAAACTCCAAAGATTTGGTACAGCAAAAGACACGGTCAATAGGACAAAATGGCAACCACCAAACTGGGAAACTATCTTTACCAATCCTACATTTGATAAAGGGCTAATATCCAATATATACAAAGAACTCAAGAATTTACACTCCAGAGAATCAAATAACCTTATTAAAAATGGGATACAGAGCTAAACAAAGAATTATCAACTGAGGAATACCTAATGGTTGAGAAACACCTAAAGAGATGTTCAACATCCTTAGTCATCAGGGAAATGCAAATCAAAGCAACTCTGAAATTCCACCTCACACCAGTCAGAATGACTAAGATCAAAAACTCAGGTGACAGAAGATGCTGGTGAGAATGCAGAGAAAGAGGAGCACTCCTCCATTGTTGGTGGGATTGCCAGCTGGTACAACTACTATGGAAATCATTCTGATCATTCTTCAGAAAATTAGACGCAGTATTTCATGAGCACCCGGATCTGCCACTCCTGGGCAAATACCCAAATGATGCTCCAACATATAAAAAGGATACATGCTATGCTCATAGTCACTTTATTTATAATAGCTCAAAGCTGGAAAGAACCCAGATGTTCTTCAACAGAGGAATGGATTCAGAAAATGTGGTATATTTATACAATGGAGTACTATTTAGCTATCAAAAGAATGACTTCATGACATTTTTAGGCAAATAGGTGTATTGTTGTAAAAATATAAAAATAATATAAGTATTGTCTTTTACCTTGCTGGGTCCGCACCACGGTGTCCTACACACAACCCGTCACATAAAAGAACACACAACACAATAATCTTAGATTCAATTGATAAGATATAATTGCCCACTTAAACATACAAAGCCTGGTACCATCCATCCCTTAGTAACGTTGATAACAACCTGTAAATACACAGCAAAGAATCTTAACATCACCTGCCATATTGTCATGCCACGGCTTCTCTCCCTCTCTTTCCCTCCTGTCTCCTCTTTTCCATTCCAGTCTCCTCCTCTTCCTTTAAACTTCTCTCCCACCCATCCTTCCTTCTCTGCCAATGATAGGCCTCCTTCTATCCTGTACCTGCCCCTCACCTGTGACATCATCCTACATAGGTGAAACTAGAAAACATCATCCTGAGTGAGATAACACAATCACAAAAGAACACACATGGTGTGTACTCACTGATAAATGGATATTAGGGAAAAAGCTCAGAATATCCAAGATATAACCCACAGACCACATGAAGTTCATGAAGAAGGAAGACCAAAGTGTGGATGCTTCAGTCCTACTTAGAAGAGAAAACAAAACACTATCAGGTGGGAGCCACTTGGGAGGAAGAAATGAGGGGGAGGGAAAAAAGGGGGCAGGTTCAGCTATGGGAATAGACAGAACTGATACACAGAGTTTCTGATAATTATACAGAGGTTTGTAGCAATGGTGGATGGGAAACTGGGGGTAGCCACGAGCAAGTCCCATATGCCAAGAAAGCAAGAGACTCCCAGGACCCAATGGGGGTGAGATTAGCTAAAATGCCCAACAAAGTGGAGGCAAGTCCTGTAGAGACCATATCCAGAGGTTAGGAAATGCCCCTGGTTGGAGAATGGGGCCACCCATTCATTTATAAGTTTTTAACCCAGAATTGCTCCTGTCTAATGGAAATACAGGGACAAAATATGGAGCAGAGATTGAAGTAAAGGCCATATAGAGACTGCCCCATCTGGGTATTCATCTGGGATCCATATACAGATACCAAACCCAGACACTATGGCATATTCCAAGGATTGTTGGCTGACAGGAGCCTGATATAGCTCTCTCCAGCAAATTAAAAATATAGATGTGGATGCTGGCAGCCAAATATTGCCTGAGCACGGGGACTCTATTTAAGGATTTAGGGATAGGACTGAAAGAGCTGAAGAATTTTGCATTGCTCCAGCTGCACATGTAGCATAGGGTGGCCTTATCGGGCATAAAGAGGAGAGGCCCTTGGTCCTGTGGAGGCTTGATAATCAAGTATAGGGGAATGTTGGCCAGTGAGATGGGAGTGGATGGGCGGGTGTAAGAACACCCTCATAGAGGCAGGGGTAGGAGAGGGGATAGAGGGTCTCTGGAGGGCAAACTGGGAAAGGAGATAACATTTGAAATATAAATAAAATATTCATTAAAAATAAGAATAAATAACACATGCACACACACACAGACACACACATATACATATAGACACACAAGATACAAGATAGTGATTATGGTACTGATAATCAAATCTTCTGTATTTGGAAAATACAGAAGTAGCAATATTTCTACATATATTAATATGACAGCAGTTATTCCTTAATCACTTAGCTCTCCAAATAACCACACACAGAAACTGTTTATGATTGCAAAGCTTAGGCCTTAGCTGGGCAGAGTTTCAACTAGAACTTCTATGTTAACTCTACCACTTGGCCCCATCGAGCCATAAGTATAGATATACCTTTCAGTCCTGTGATCAAGTCTGTTCCCTTTCATGTCTCCTGTGAAAAATCCTTCCCTTTTCTTCTTCCCACAGTTCTTTTCTCCCTCCTCGGAAGTCCTGCCTTCAATTTCCTGCCCAGCTAATTGGCCATCAGATTTTTATTAAAGCAAATAAAAGAATGCCTTAGGAAGGTGAGAAAGGACAGAGACACAAATTTATATTGTCTATCTCAACATGTATTTTTTTATTGGTTTAGTCTGGTTAGAGGTCTGTTAGTTTTATTGAACCTTCAAAGAAGTGATTGTTTCAATGATTGTCCCTATACATTTCTAGTCCTCAAGATACTTGATCTTTGTTTCTGTTACTGTCATCATCATCATCATCATCATCATCATCATCATCATCATCACCATTGAATTAGGTTTAAATTCCTCTTTATATTTCTAAAGTAAAGTCCATATAACTCATTTTAGATCATTTTTTGCCCTGGCCCAAAGGGCAGTCACCAGAGGTTTGGGACCACCTAGGAGAGAATGGGGGACAAGAAACATGATGAAGGATGCCAAGACAAGAGTCTGATCAAGGAGACAAATTTATTTTTTCCCAAGGCTGAATTTAAACAATAGCAGGGGTAACTGAGGTAGGGGGGAAGTGGGAAATATCTATGCAAGCCAAGGACACAGAGCACTTGTGGTCAGCTGATGTCAGCAGGATGTTGGTTTCTCAGAAAGGTCACAGGTTTTTCATATCACTGGGCATCCTGACCTCCAGATTTGTATTAGTCTTCTGCAGCTGGCTGGGGATTTTCCATGAACCCAGTCATACTTAACTCTAACTATAATATTAATATTAATAATGAAGGGTTTTAAGGGCATCGCTCCCAACAATTTTTCTAAGTAGTATCCATATATTACCTTGTTCTGTTAATGCTGATTTTTTGAAGCCCTCAAACATCATTGTTTTTATTTAAGGTTCTATTTTTATTTAAATGTCTTGAGACTTCCTTTTTGATTTGTGTGTAGTGTAGAAGTATGTTCAACTTCCAAATATTTGAGTATTTTCAGCCATATTTCTCTTATTGCTTTCTTGATTAATTACACTGTAGTTGGATAAAATACTTTCCTGGCATCTTTAAATGTGTTCAAGTACAACCAATGGTCTTATACAGATTTATCCTTAGAGCATTGCATAACAGTTTAAGAAGGTATGTTCCATTGATTGATAGAGTATTTCATACATTTGTAGATAGTTCTTGACATGTTAAAGATCTTGGCTCTGACATTAGTATCAACTCTTCAAATTATGATATTTGAGCTGTCCCTTTGATCTCAACCCTACAGTCTAAATAAGAATACTTTCTTGCTTTCCTTATGATATGGACAAAAGTAATTACTTCCAAGTTCTTTGTGTGAGAAGAATTTGAAAGTTCTCTTTAGAAGAAAATTTTAGAATTACTTATTATTTTAAATATAAATTATAAAACATTTAAATAACCTATAAGTAAGTCCAACTTCGATAGAAATATATTCAGTTACAATTGATGTTTTTCCTGTATAACAATGCAAGATAAAATATTTTATACACTTTCAGGATTTTATTGTTTTCCTGATAAATAAAATCACCTATTTTATAGGTTCCTATTGTTCTGTGAATAATTTCAATTAAAACTAATAGTTTTACATTCCAAATACAGTGATATTTAAACATTAATTTTTCTTTACAGTGCTATTTTGTGACCCAGTTTTGCACAGTGAATTATTTTAGGGAACACTGCTTTCCGGTCTTGGGCACATGTTTTAATCAGGTAAGTTTTGCCCTCATTAACTTCCCCTTGCTAAATATACTGCACATGGTTTTGATAGCAACAGAAAGAGGATATTTTTAAGCAAAAGAACTATCCCAGAGAATAAAATTAATTAAACTTAGTTTAAGAAAAATAATATTTTAGTAGACAGACATGGCCCTCACTGAGGGGATGTGGCCACCCACCCATCTCAAAATTTTTAATCTAGAATTGTTCCTGTCTAAAGGAAAGGCAGGGACAAAAAGTAAGCAGAGACTGAAGGGAAGGCCATTCAGAGACTGCCCACCTAGGGTTCCATCAGCTCTGCAGACACCAAACCCAAACATTGGCACCATTGTTGATGCCAAGATGTGCTTGCAGATAGGAGCCTGGTATGGCTGTCCTCCTTGAGGACACCTCTGTCATCACCTGATTAAGACAGATGCAGATATTCATAGTCAACCACTGAACTGAGTGTGGGACATCAACGGAAGTGTTAGGGGAAGGACTGAAGGACCTGAAAGGGGTTCCAATCCCATAGGAAGAACAGTGTCAACTAACCATATACATCAGAGCTCCTAGGGACTAAACCACCAACCAAAGAGCATATATGGAAGGATCCATAGGTCTCACTACATATGTAGCAGATGATAAAGCAGATGGCTGCCTTATCTTGCATCAGTGGGAGGAGGGGGTGCTAGGTTCTGTGGGGGCATGATGCCTGAGCAAATGATAGAGGTATGAGGCCAGAGTGGGTGGATTGGTAGAGTAGCACCATCTCATGGAAAGGAGACTGGGAAGGGGGATAACATTTGGAATGTAAACAAAATAATAAAAAAGAAAAATAATATTGCTGATAGCTAAAGCTGAAGGAGTCAATACATTCTAAAATACAAGATGCTGCACCATTAACTCATTACAAAACTACAAATTCACCAGGAAGTTCCCCAAAGATCTTGTGCTTTCTTTCTTCAATTGAGTAACTACAGGGTATACATGTATCCAAATACACCTACAATGATAAAAGAAGATGGTCAGAAGAATTGATAAGTACTTCTTTTGCCTTCTGATATTTAAAATCCAAATTGCTAGTCATTCTTATGTTATTGACATTAATCAAAACTATTTTCGTGATTTTTTTCCTTCCATTTAATTTGTTACTTAAACTGCATTATTTAACCTTGTACCTTTCATTCCAGTATTCAAATAAAATGCTTCATAAATTTTAAGTGGGAAAAAAAGTTTTGATTACATGAATCCTCTCATTTTACAGTTGTGAACACTGAGCTTCGGATATATTAGATGATTCATTTTGTGAAGTGGAACTAATACTCAGTCATGAAATATTCCTGATCAATATCACATATGAGGCTGACTTCAATAAAACAAGTGGAAACTATATGAGAGAAAGAGCAAACTACTGAAAGCCTCTGGGAATGGCATCACAGTGTAATAGAAAATAAATTCTTTTGAACCTAGACCACTAGAGTGATCTTCTTTATTTACAGAACATATTTTTCAAGACTCCCAGTAAATTCCTGAATTTTTAGCTAGTACAGAATTTTCCATATAAAATCTATATACTTTCTAGTATCATCACATGGTTTACCTCTCATTTCAGGTGGTAGTAGTGGACCCTCCTTCATATCATTATTCTTGTGCTTTCTGGGTCACTTTTAAATAACATAAATGTCAGTTCAACACAAGATCCACGATAATATGAGAGAGTTGATATGACATCTTAAATGACTACTAAATAGCTAGCAATTGGGATATATATATATATATATATATATATATATATATATATATATATACATATATATATATTGTGTCATTATTTTAGATCAAGAGATGATTCATATTCAATCATTGGGTGAGATAGCATGAGATGTCATGCTGCTTCTAGTAAAGTGCAATTTAAGTCATAAATAATTTCTTGAGTCTCCTAGTTAATGTTTGCACATTGGTATTAATGATAGTAGCTAAAATGACTTCATGTGAACTTGAAGAGGAGAATATTACTTAACTATTCTCACTATTCTCCCTTCTAAGTTCTAACTCCTCATGATATGGTTTTGATTGCCAGGGTATTCTATGTAAAAACTAAGTTACACTCTTACCAGTTGAAAGCCAGTAAAATGTCCCTGGAAAGGATAACAGCACCACTGTATTTTATCATACTTCCAATTCCTCATAAGTAAAGTTCATTTCTAAGCAAGGACAGCAAGGGGCTCTCTTCTTTCAAGCAGCTTCCACACTCATGACATACAGGCTGTACTTTGGGCATAGCTCACCGAGAGTGCTGGAGGCCCAATCATACATTTCAGCTCATGGCATGTAGTTTCTGGAAAGTAAAAGTAAACTGAGCAGAACCATGGGTTTTATCTACCTCAATTTATATTCATTAAATATATGAGCTATTAGGTTATTGATAAGAGATTCAACATGAAAGCTTACATGTAGTCAACAAGAGAGAATCAGGAATAAAACTATGGAGAGATGTCCCCTTGGGATCACATGAATGATGACAGCAAAATCCTCAAGAATTGACCTCAGAAATTATATATTCAAAGGAGCAAAAAACTAGTTTGTACAACATTTTATCCTTCAGCACTATAACAAGCAATAAGAGAAGAGGAGGAATATTATGTGACTAAAATAACACTCAATACAATGCAATTATGTATATGATATACATATACACATACTTTCCAGATTATTCTAAATGCATCTGTACTGACGATAAAGATTAACCCTCATAATACTCAGAGCTCTAAACAAAAGGCAAGAAAGATGATCAAATATAGATATATTATTAGCTATATCAAAGTAAAACAAAGGTAAAGGCAGAGATGAATCTTTAAAACAATAAAGAGAAAATTAGCTTGTTAATTACAAAGGAATTTCAGTAAGGCCAACAGCCATCTTCTCTTGTCAAAAATCAAGTGAATAGGGCTTTATCAGCTTACTTCTTGACTTAAAATTATATTACATTGACCTATATGGGTATTCTTAGACAAGTGTCATACTATCGAGCACTTAAAATTACCACAATTCGGATTTCCTTTTATTTGCACATAAACTTCTGAATAAGTTTATTAGTCTCAATAAACAAGCCAGATGTGGCATAGAAACTATAACATAGAAGGTATCTGGAAGTATTATTTTATGGAAATACCTTTATTTACATCATTTTATTGAAAATATGTTTGCTTTCTAATGGGGAACACAACACAATGGAAAAGGAAGATTATATTACCAAGGCTTTGACTGGATGTTCTATTTTGGAATGTGAATAAATTCATATATGACAAGTCAGTTTCAAAAACTGATAGTAGGGACCTAGATATGTGTCACAACAGTGAAGAGTACTTGGTACTTCTACAGAGGACAGGGGTTTGATTCCCAGAATAACTTACAACCATCTGTAACTACAGTTTTAGGAAGTCCAATGCCCTCTTCTGGTCTTCAGAACATCAGGTATGCACCATGTGTGTAAACATACATACAAAGATACCTGTACCTATAAAATGAATTAAAATATGTATTTAAAAACTGACAATAAATTCTATAGCCAATAAACTCTCTTTCAAAACCTGAACAACTTCATGGACTTAAGGATTCTAGGCCTGACAGGTTAAGTAAGCATCCAATAATTTTAGAAAACAGAAAATAAGTTGTACACCTCAATAAAACTAGATTTCCATTTAAATTGTATGTACCAAAGGAAAATCTGGTAGTCAGTCTTGAGGCTTGGTTTCCTGACCTTAACCTGATTTGAAATTCCTTAAAATCCCATTCAAGCTATAGTAGCACAGAGTTCTAAAACCTATACTTAGGGAGTGGAGACTGGAAGATCAAGAAGTTCAAGGTCACGTGCCAGTGCATACTAAGAAAGTTCAAGACCAGCTTTTTCCCATCTGAAAAATCAAAGGAAGAAGCAAGTTCTAGAAGTACCTATATGTGTACATTCAATCATTATTCTTGTTGAAATTATATCTCAGAAAGCCAACTTTATTGAAATTAAAAAATTTACAAGAAATTGTCTCATTTAAATTTTCTTGGGTAGAAATGAGTATAGAAAGAAAGCAACAAGTATCTGGGAAAAAAGAGTATATCCATTATTAACTTATGGTCTTACTTGTTATCTTTGTTTGTTTTCTATTCAGAAATAAAAGTATATGATGTTTTCTCACTCATTTTTCTCTATTTGGCATGTTTTCTTCAAGAAATTCTTGGAGTTTTTTTGTTTTGTTTATATATCTTGGGAAATCATTATTTTACTTTCATTTTGGAAGGATAGCTACATGAAAATCATTTGGTTGACAGTTTTGCATTTTTAAAGATAAAATTTTTTTTGGTCGTTGTCTATTTCTGCTGAAAAAGTGTACTGGCTGGTTTTATGTGTCAACTTGACACAAGTTAGAGTCATCAGAGGGAAAGGAACCTCAGCTGAGAAAATGCCTCCATGGGGTTCAGCTTTATGGCATTTTTTTTCAATTAGTGATCAATGGCATAGGGTCCAGTCCATGGGGGATCAGGCCATTTCATGCTGATAGACCTGGGTTCTATAAGAAAGCAGGCTGAGGAAATCATGTAAAGCAAGACAGTAAGCACTCCCTGCAACAGCTCCTACGTACAGGTTATATTCCTGCTGGTGTTCTGTCCTGACTTCTTCCAATGAAGGACTAAGACCTGAAATTAACCCTTTCCTCCCCAAATCATTTTTGGATCATGATACTTCATCATAGTAATAGGCTACCTGACTATGTCAGAAAGCTTAGATATATATAAATAAAATTTTGTTCACAGACCCTGAATATTTATGTGATTTCCATGTGTCACTATATACATTTGGTTTTTCAAAGCACGGTTTCTATATATACTCCTGACAGTCCTATGCCAGGCTGGACTCAAATCAAAGACTTGCCCGTGTCTTTCTCTCAAGTGCTGGCATTAAAGGAGTGCACCACCATACTCAGTATCATTTTTTTAAGTGAAGTATCCATAGTTTGTGGATCACAAAAACCTAACGTGATTTCGTAGATTAGGTTGACCTGTGCACATGTTAGCTTAAAAATTATGAGGATCACTATAAAATGGATAAAGGGACTAATTAAATATTAGGAAATCAAGGAGAACTTTCTGGTAGCCTGATGTTTCATTTTAACTATGGGGTTCTAGTCTCTATTTTGCCATATTCTCAATGCCCCCAATTCTAAATCTTTTTGATTTAGCGATCAGATACCTATATAATTGGCATAATATTAATGAATATATAAAATTCAAAAACATAAAAGATCAATTCAATAAAACATCATATAAATAAGCCAAACTTGGAAGATATGAATATCCATTTACAGTCAGTTTACAGAACTGAATAAAAAAAAAGCATTGCCAGAAAAAAAATTTCATCAGTACATCATACTAAAATCACATTGTTACAATTACAAGATAAAGAAATTGTAAGATATTCAAAAGAAAAATGCAAAATCATTTGAGAAAAATTACATTAGATTAACAGCAGATTTCTTAAAAGAAAAATCTATAATCTAGAAGAATATCGACTGACAAATTTCAAATCCTGAAAGAGAATATTTGCCAATGAAGATTATTGCACACGGCAGGGAAGGGTATACTTAAAGGCTAAGGGGGAAATAAATCATTTAATGATAAACAAAACAAATAATATTCATGACTGCCAAATCCATATTTAAGAATATGCATATTGTAGTCACACACTCAGAAATGAAACACAACAAAAAATTGGCTGCCATGATGACAGCATTCAAAAATATGAATTCTATTAAAACAACAGTATCTTGCTTTTATTTCTGTTACTTTGAAAAGATACCATGACAAAACCATGATAAAGGAGAAAATGTTTCTTTGGACTGGCACTTGCAAAAGAAATGTAATCAATTATGGTAGGAAAAGCATGGCTGCAGGGACATGAAACTGGCCAGTTACATTGCATACACACACAGAAAGCAGAGAGAGAACAAGAATCTGGGCCACTCTACACATTCTCAAAGCAGACTGGCAAGATATTTCAGTGTGTAAAAGTATTTGTCACTCACCCAAACTGTCAACATGCATTCAGTCCCCAGAACCAAGGTGGTGTATGGAGAAAACAGATTTCCATATTTTTTCAACTGAGCTCCGTAGATGCATCATGGTACACAAGTACAAATATTCATACACACACACATACGTGCACACCTGTGCAAACACTCATGAAGAACAAGCATATATATATATATATATATATATATATATATATATATATATAAACTTCAAAGACTACCCATCAATGATGTTCTTTGCTGAGCAAGGCTCCATCTCCTAAATATTTTATAACATTTCCAAACAGAGCTTACCTGCTGAAGACCTAACATTCAATCACATGAGCCGATTTCTCATACAGACCACAAGTAGATACACAGAAAGAGTAGAGAAGAATCAAACAGTACCAATATAACATTCATCGAAGCAAAAAAATAAACATTAAGTGAAGAAACAAGAAAAGCCAACACTTCAAGAAAAATCAACTATGTGTAAATCCTTATATTTCAATAACTTTTTTTTTCTTTATAGGATATTTCTTATTTATATGTCAAATGTTATCCCATTTCCCAGTTTCCCCTCCAGAAACCCTCTATCACATCTCCCCTCCCCCTGCTTTTATAAGGTTGCTCCACCACCCACCAAACCATTCCCTCCCACCTCCCAGCCCTGATATTTTCCTACACTGGGGTATCAAGTCTAGATAGGACCAAGGACTTCTCCTCCCATTGGTTTCCAACAAGGCAATCCTCTGCTACATATGCCCCTGGAGCCATGGGTTCATCGTGAGTATTTTGTTCCCCCTTTTCTAAGAACGGATGCATCCACACTTTGGTCTCCCTTCTTCTTGAGCTTCATGTGGTCTGTGAATTGCATCTTGGGTATTATGAGCTTTTAGGCTAATATCCACTTATCAGTGAGTGCATACCATGTGTGGTCTTTTGTGATTGGGTTACCTCACTCAGGATCATATTTTCTAGTTCCATCATTTGCCTAAGAATTTCATGAAATTATTGTTTTTAATAGCTAAGGACAATTCCATTGTGGAAATGTACCCCATTTTCGGTATCCATTCCTCTGTTGAAGGATATCTGGGTTGTTTCCAGTTACTGGCTATGAACATAGTAGAGATACTGTCATTATATGTTGCAGCATCATTTGGATATGTGCCCAGGACTGGTAAAGCTAGTTCCTCAGATAGTACTATGTCCAATTTTCTGAGGAACTGCCAGACTGATTTCCAGAGTGATTGTACCAGTCTGCAATTCCACCAACAATGGAGGAGTGTTCTTCTTTCTCCACATCCTCACCAGCATCTGTTGTCACCTGAATTTTTGAACTTAGCCATTCTCACTGGTATGACATGGAATCTCAGGGTTGTTTTGATTTGCATTTCCATGATGACTAAGAAAAACTTTTAATGTAAAAGTTTATCCAGTTAAAAGCAGGGTGGACAAAACGAAACATTATGTTGCATGTGAAATAAAAGTATGTAAAGAGACATATAGGCTGAAAGTGAAATTATAGAAAATTATTTTGCATGCAGGAACAGATAAACTTTAAAAGAGGTTTGAGATAAAGAAGGTATAGAAAAACATCTAAATATAAATTGATAGAGAAGATGTAACTGTAAACTTATACGCATGCAATGTCAACACACAAAATTATTAAATGAATATTGTACATCTAAAGGATAAGAATTCTTAATGCAGTTTGAATACGAAATGTTCCTTCAGCTTAATATGTTGAACATTTGATCATGGGCTTTTGAGGATACATTAATTCTTGAGGCTCTGAGCTGATTAATGCATCAGTTCATAGGATAATATTATTGAGGTATGGTGGTAAATAGAGTTGCAATTCATTTAGGGAGAATAGGTAACTAGTAGCATATGACTAACTTTGTTTTTTTTTGTTTTGTTTTGTTTTGTTTTCCTGATCGTTCTCCTTGCCTGTACATTCTTTTCTGCTATAATGATCTGCTCTTGCTTTCTATTCATCAGGGCAAACTCTGTCCTGTCCTCTTTGCTATAATGTGATCAACCCTCTGGATTCTGAACAAAAACAAATATGTCCTGTATATTTGAGGCCTACTTTCTTTAATGTACCTGCAAAAATATTATAAGAATTGAAATGAGATACTGTATTTTTTTCTGACCAACAGGAATGTCATAGAAAGGCAGTCAGCAGGTGAAAGTTTAGACTTACCTTAGTTACATTTTATTTTCTTTAGGACTGGACTTTCCAATTATGTTTATCTTTTAATGTATTCTGACATCCTCAAACTAGTTTGATATTCTGTTTCTTCTTTTTTTTTTTTTTTTGGTTCTTTTTTTCGGAGCTGGGGACCAAACCCAGGGCCTTGTGCTTCCTAGGTAAGCGCTCTACCACTGAGCTAAATCCCCAGCCCCTCTGTTTCTTCTTAACATGGGCATATGTCACTATAAACTATATTAACAAATCTTCTATCATGTGTTTTGGGAGGATTACTTCAAGTTGTGCTTATCTGAGGGGTTGAAAATTCTATAAAATATTTAGAAAACACTTTATGTAATACTTACATGGGAATTCATATGGAAAATTCCACACAGAAATACAAAAGTAGGGACTATACTGGTTACTACTTTCCTTAACCTCAGTAAGTAGGAATAAATCAAAATAAATGCATAAAACATAAAAGATAACTTAAGTTTTGCTTAAAATAAACAAGTTAAATTTGAGGATATACCAAAAATGGTATAGATATAACTTATGTGTTAAATATTTAAATTATTATATCTCTAAGTCATAGTTATCAAAATAAAATGCATGTTAGAGAAATATGTATAATCTTAATATTAATTTAAAAGAAGAAATTGGATAATGTTATTTAAAAATCACCTTTATATCAAAAATTAGAATAAGCCTATAATATTATAAAAAATTAAAAAATTGATAAACACATAGACTTTCTTTTTAGAAATCATTATATAATGGATACACATTTGAAAATAATGAAGAAACAATACAAAATTCTTAAAAATATAGCAAAAGAAACTATTTCCAAAGCATGTGATAATTTTATGATGATGTTAGCAAATTTTTAATGGTAATATTAATGTTCTACAAAATTGTAATGAAAACTTACTCAATAAATATATGAACACCAGTCCTTAGTATCTGAACCAGTGCCCTGATCAGACCTTGGACTCTGACTCTGCACCCAGTCCTGCAATATCCAACAGAAGCTCAACTCCCTGGTGGTAACATGCCCAGAATCATAGGCGAGTAGGCTACAACAACTCCCTCAACACCCAGAGTAACTGGGATTCCTGAGATCCAGGGATGCATAAACCTACATCCTGCCAGTTGCATGAGTCCCTTCTGGTGTGAAACTGTGCCCAGAGCAGACCTGGGACATAGGCTCTGCATCCATTCCTACAACACCCAGAGGGAGCCCAACTCCTGAGCTCTGAAATGCCCAGAATGACAGGATCATGTAAGAAACTCTACTCCCAGGACTTTGGACACAACCAGGAACACTGGAGCTTGAACACAATCAAGATCACAGTTGAAGACACAAAAAAAAAAAAAAAAAAAAAAAAAAAAAAAAAAAAAAAAAAAAAAAACATAGAGTTGTTACGTATGTAAACAGGACCTAGCATTTTTCTGCATGTAGAAAACAGAACTTAGTGACAAAAGGCTGGGAAATTTTTTTCGAAGAAAGTAGTCCCAAGAAAAACCTGGAGCAGCGATTCTAATATCAAGAGAAAATGAAAAAGACCCTCAGGGAAAAGTTATAAAAAAGTTAAGGAAGACCCTGTGAGAGAGAGACCCAACCGCCTGGTCAGGTGGGCACTCCTGAGGCTGCAGAGCAGAAGAGACCACCAACACTGCTCACCCCTGCCTACATCCCTGGCCCAAGAGGAAACTGTATAAGGCCTCTGGGCTCCCGTGGGGGAGGGCCCAGGAGCGGCAGGACCCCTGCCTGAGACACTGCCAGAACCTGAAGGAAACAGACCAGATAAACAGTCCTCTGCACCCAAATCCTGTGGGAGGGAGAGCTAAACATTCAGAGAGGCAGACAAGCCTGGGAAACCAGAAGAGACTGCTCTCTGCACACACATCTCGGACGCCAGAGGAAAAAGCCAAAGACCATCTGGAACACTGGTGCACTGAAGCTCCCGGAAGGGGCGGCACAGGTCTTCCTGGTTGCTGCTGCTGCAGAGAGCCCTTGGGCAGCACCCCACGAGCGAACTTGAGCCTCGGGACCACAGGTAAGACCAACTTTTCTGCTGCAAGAAAGCTGCCTGGTGAACTCAAGACACAGGCCCACAGGAACAGCTGAAGACCTGTAGAGAGGAAAAACTACACACCCGAAAGCAGAACACTCTGTCCCCATAACTGACTGAAAGAGAGGAAAACAGGTCTACAGCACTCCTGACACACAGGCTTATAGGACAGACTAGCCACTGTCAGAAATAGCAGAACAAAGTAACACTAGAGATAATCTGATGGCGAGAGGCAAGCGCAGGAACCAAAGCAACAGAAACCAAGACTACTTGGCATCATCGGAGCCCAATTCTCCCACCAAAACAAACATGGAATATCCAAACACAACAGAAAAGCAAGATCTAATTTCAAAATCATATTTGATCATGATGCTGGAGGACTTCAAGAAAGACGTGAAGAACTCCCTTAGGGAAACACAGGAAAACATTAATAAACAAGTAGAAGCCTACAGAGAGGAATCACAAAAATCCCTGAAAGAATTCCAGGAAAACACAATCAAACAGTTGAAGGAATTAAAAATGGAAATAGAAGCAATCAAGAAAGAACACATGGAAACAACCCTGGATATAGAAAACCAAAAGAAGAGACAAGGAGCTGTAGATACAAGCTTCACCAACAGAATACAAGAGATGGAAGAGAGAATCCCAGGAGCAGAAGATTCCATAGAAATCATTGACTCAACTGTCAAAGATAATGTAAAGCAGGAAAAAGCTACTGGTCCAAAACATACAGGAAATCCAGGACTCCATGAGAAGATCAAACCTAAGGATAATAGGTATAGAAGAGAGTGAAGACTCCCAGCTCAAAGGACCAGTAAATATCTTCAACAAAATCATAGAAGAAAACTTCCTTAATCTAAAAAAAAAGATACCCATAGGCATACAAGAAGCCTAAAGAACTCCAAATAGATTGGACCAGAAAAGAAACACCTCCCGTCACATAATAGTCAAAACACCAAACGCACAAAATAAAGAAAGAATATTAAAAGCAGTAAGGGGAAAAGGTCAAGTAACATATAAAGGCAGACCTATCAGAATCACACCAGACTTCTCGCCAGAAACTATGAAGGCCAGAAGATCCTGGACTGATGTCATACAGACCCTAAGAGAACACAAATGCCAGCCCAGGTTACTGTATCCTGCAAAACTCTCAATTAACATAGATGGAGAAACCAAGATATTCCATGACAAAACCAAATTTACACAATATCTTTCTACAAATCCAGCACTACAAAGGATAATAAATGGTAAAGCCCAACATAAGGAGGCAAGCTATAACCTAGAAGAAGCAAGAAACTCATCGTCTTGGCAACAAAACAAAGAGAATGAAAGCACACAAACATAACCTCACATCCAAATATGAATATAACTGAAAGCAATAATCACTATTCCTTAATATCTCTCAACATCAATGGCCTCAACTCCCCAATAAAAAGACATAGATTAACAAACTGGATACGCAACGAGGACCCTGCATTCTGCTGCCTCAGAGACAAAGACAGACACTACCTCAGAGTGAAAGGCTGGAAAACAACTTTCCAAGCAAATGGTCAGAAGAAGCAAGCTGGAGTAGACGTTCTAATATCAATTAAAATCAATTTTCAATTAAAAGTCATCAAAAAATATAAGGAAGGACACTTCATATTCATCAAAGGAAAAATCCACCAAGATGAACTCTCAATCCTAAATATCTATGCCCCAAATACAAGGACACCTACATATGTAAAAGAAGCCTTACTAAAGCTCAAAGCACACATTGCAACTCACACAATAATAGTGGGAGATTTCAACACCCCACTCTCATCAATGGACAGATCATGGAAACAGAAATTGAACAGCGATGTAGACAGACTAAGAGAAGTCATGAGCCAAATGGACTTAACGGATATTTATAGAACATTCTATCCTAAAGCAAAAGGATATACCTTCTTCTCAGCTCCTCATGGTACTTTCTCCAAAATTGACCATATAATTGGTCAAAAAACGGGCATCAACAGGTACAGAAAGATAGAAATAATCCCATGCGTGCTATCGGACAACCACGGCCTAAAACTGGTCTTCAATAAAAATCAAGGAAGAATGCCCACATATACGTGGAAATTGAACAATGCTCTACTCAATGATAACCTGGTCAAGGAAGAAATAAAGAAAGAAATTAAAAACTTTTTAGAATTTAATGAAAATGAAGGTACAACATACCCAAACTTATGGGACATAATGAAAGCTGTGCTAAGAGGAAAATTCATAGCGCTGAGTGCCTGCAGAAAGAAACAGGAAAGAGCATATGTCAGCAGCTTGACAGCACACCTAAAAGCTCTAGAACAAAAAGAAGCACATACACCCAGGAGGAGTAGAAGGAAGGAAATAATCAAACTCAGAGCTGAAATCAACCAAGTAGAAACAAAAAGGAACATAGAAAGAATCAACAGAACCAAAAGTTAGTTCTTTGAGAAAATCAACAAGATAGATAAACCCTTAGCCAGACTAACAAGAGGACACAGAGAGTGCGTCCAAATTAACAAAATCAGAAATGAAAAGGGAGACATAACAACAGATTCAGAGGAAATTCAAAAAAACATCAGATCTTACTGTAAAAACCTATATTCAAAAAAACTTGAAAATCTTCAGGAAATGGACAATTTCCTAGACAGATACCAGGTACCGAAGTTAAATCAGGAACAGATAAACCAGTTATACAACCCCATAACTCCTAAGGAAATAGAAGCAGTCATTAAAGGTCTCCCAACCAAAAAGAGCCCAGGTCCAGCCGGGTTTAGTGCAGAATTCTACCAAACCTTCAAAGAAGACCTCATACCAATATTATCCAAACTATTCCACAAAATTGAAACAGATGGATCGCTACCGAATACATTCTACGAAGCCACAATTACTCTTATACCTAAACCACACAAAGACACAACAAAGAAAGAGAACTTCAGACCAATTTCCCTTATGAATATCGACGCAAAAATACTCAACAAAATTCTGGCAAACAGAATCCAAGAGCACATCAAAACAATCATCCACCATGACCAAGTAGGCTTCATCCCAGGCATGCAGGGATTTTTTAATATACGGAAAACCATCAACGTGATCCATTATATAAACAAACTGAAAGAACAGAACCACATGATCATTTCATTAGACGCTGAGAAAGCATTTGACAAAATTCCACACCCCTTCATGATAAAAGTCCTGGAAAGAACAGGAATTCAAGGCCCATACTTGAACATAGTAAAAGCCATATACAGCAAACCAGTTGCTAACATTAAACTAAATGGAGAGAAACTCGAAGCAATCACACTAAAATCAGGGACTAGACAAGGCTGCCCACTCTCTCCCTACTTATTCAATATAGTTCTTGTAGTTCTAGCCAGAGCAATCTGACAACAAAAGGAGATCAAGGGGATACAGATCGGAAAAAAGATGTCAAAATATCACTGTTTGCAGATAATATGATAGTATATTTAAGTGATCCCAAAAGTTCCACCAGAGAACTACTAAAGCTGATAAACAACTTCAGCAAAGTGGCTGGGTATAAAATTAACTCAAATAAATCAGTAGCCTTCCTCTACACAAAAGAGAAACAAGCCGAGAAAGAAATTAGGGAAACGACACCCTTCATAATAGACCCAAATAATATAAAGTACCTCGGTGTGACTTTAACCAAGCAAGTAAAAGATCTGTACAATAAGAACTTCAAGACACTGAAGAAGGAAATTGAAGAAGACCTCAGAAGATGGAAAGATCTCCCATGCTCATGGATTGGCAGGATTAATATAGGAAAAATGGCCATTTTACCAAAAGCAATCTACAGATTCAATGCAATCCCCATCAAAATACCAATCCAATTCTTCAAAGAGTTAGACAGAACAATTTGCAAATTCATCTGGAATAACAAAAAACCCAGGATAGCTAAAGCTATCCTCAACAATAAAAGGACTTCAGGGGGAATCACTATCCCTGAACTCAAGCAGTATTACAAAGCAATAGTGATAAAAACTGCATGGTATTGGTACAGAGACAGACAGATAGACGAGTGGAATAGAATTGAAGACCCAGAAATGAACCCACACACCTATGGTCACTTGATTTTTGACAAAGGAGCCAAAACCATCCAATGGAAAAAGGATAGCATTTTCAGCAAATGGTGCTGGTTCAACTGGAGGGCAACATGTAGAAGAATGCAGATCGATCCTTCCTTATCACCCTGTACAAAGCTTAAGTCCAAGTGGATCAAGGACCTCTACATCAAACCAGACACACTCAAACTAATAGAAGAAAAACTAGGGAAGCATCTGGAACACATGGGCACTGGAAAAAATTTCCTGAACAAAACACCAATGGCTTATGCTCTAAGATCAAGAATCGACAAATGGGATCTCATAAAACTGCAAAGCTTCTGTAAGGCAAAGGACACTGTGATTAGGACAAAACGGCAACCAACAGATTGGGAAAAGATCTTTACCAATCCTACAACAGATAGAGGCCTTATATCCAAAATATACAAAGAACTCAAGAAGTTACACCGCAGGGAAACAAATAACCCTATTAAAAAATGGGGTTCAGAGCTAAACAAAGAATTTACAGCTGAGGAATGCCGAATGGCTGAGAAACACCTAAAGAAATGTTCAACATCTTTAGTCATAATGGAAATGCAAATCAAAACAACCCTGAGATTTCACCTCACACCAGTGAGAATGGCTAAGTTCAAAAACTCAGGTGACAGCAGATGGTGGCGAGGATGTGGAGAAAGAGGAACACTCCTCCATTGTTGGTGGGATTGCAGACTGGTAAAAAACCATTCTGGAAATCAGTCTGGAGGTTCCTCAGAAAATTGGACATTGAACTGCCTGAGGATCCAGGTATACCTCTCTTGGGCATATACCCAAAAGATGCCTCAACATATAAAAGAGACACGTGCTCCACTATGTTCATCGCAGCCTTATTTATAATAGCCAGAAAATGGAAAGAACCCAGATGCCCTTCAACAGAGGAATGGATACAGAAAATTTGGTACATCTACACAATGGAATATTACTCAGCTATCAAAAACAAAGAGTTTATGAAATTCGTAGGCAAATGGTTGGACCTGGAAAATATCATCCTGAGTGAGCTAACCCAATCACAGAAAGACATACATGGTATGCACTCATTGATAAGTGGCTATTAACCCAAATGCTTGAATTACCCTAGATCCCTAGAACAAACGAAACTCAAGACGGATGATCAAAATGTGAATGCTTCACTCCTTCCTTAAATGAGGAAAAAGAATACCCTTGGCAGGGAAGGGAGAGGCAAAGATTAAAACAGAGACTGAAGGAACACCCATTCAGAGCCTGCCGCACATGTGGCCCATACATATACAGCCATCCAATTAGACAAGATGGATGAAGCAAAGAAGTGCAGACTGATAGGAGCCGGATGTAGATCGCTCCTGAGAGACACAGCCAGAATACAGCAAATACAGAGGCGAATGCCAGCAGCAAACCACTGAACTGAGAATAGGTACCCCGTTGAAGGAATCAGAGAAAGAACTGGAAGAGCTTGAAGGGGCTCGAGACCCCAAAAGTACAACAATGTCAAGCAACCAGAGCTTCCAGGGACTAAGCCACTACCTAAAGACTATACATGGACTGACCCTGGACTCTGACCCCATAGGTAGCAATGAATATCCTAGTAAGAGCACCAGTGGAAGGGGAAGCCCTGGGTCCTGCTAAGACTGAACCCCCAGTGAACTAGTCTATGGGGGGAGGGCGGCAATGGGGGGAGGGTTGGGAGGGGAACACCCATAAGGAAGGGGAGGGGGGAGGTGGATGTTTGCCCGGAAACCGGGAAAGGGAATAACACTTGAAATATATATAAGAAATACTCAAGTTAATAAAAAAAAAAAAAAAAGATCTGCAGAGGAAAAAAAAAGTTAAGGAAGGACACTACACACTCATCAAATAAAAAAAATCTACCACATTTAACTCTCAATCTTGAATATCTATTTTCTAAATGCAAGGGCACCAACATTCAAAAAAGAAGCATTTACTAAAGCTCAAAGCACACATTACACCTCACATAATAATAGTAGGAGATTTAGCCACCCCACTGTCAGTAATGAACACATCATGGAAACAGAAACTACATAAAGACACAGTGAAACTAACAGAAGTTAGGAACCAAATGGATTTAACAGATATTTATAGAACATTTCATCTTAAAACAAAATAATATACCTTCTTCTCAGCACCTCATAGTACCTTCTATAAAAATGACCATATAATTGGTCACAAAACATGCTTCAACATATTCAAGAAGATAGAAAGAATGCCATGGATTCTACCAGATTTCCAAGGACTAAAACACCTCTTCGATAACAACAAAAACAACTTAAAGCCCACATACACATGGAAATTAAACAATGCTCTACTCAAAGATAACTTCATGAGGGAAGAAATAAAGAAATTAAAGACCTTTTAGAATTTAGTGAAAATGAAGGTACAACATACCCAAACTTGTGGGATACAATGAAAACAGTGCTAAGAGGAAAACTCATAGCTCTGAGTGCTTCTAAAATGAAACTGGAGAGAGCATACACTAGCAGCTTGACAGCACACCTAAATCTCTAAAACAAAAAGAAGCAAATACACCCAAGAGGGGTAGGCAGCAGGAAATAAACTCAGGGATGAAATCAACCAAGTAGAAACAAAAGGAACTATACAAAAAAAATCAACAAAACCAGGAGTTGGTTTGAGAAAATCAAAAAAGATATATAAATATTTTACTACACTAACCAGAGGGCACAGAGAGAGTATCCAAATTAACAAAATCAGAAATGAAAAAGGAGATATAACAACACATATTGACTTAACACAAAAAGATTATCAGATACTATTGCAAAAGCCTATACTGAAGAAAACTGGGAAAGAAAACAAGAAATGGGCAATTTTCAAGACAGATAGCAGGTACCAAAGTTAAATCAGGATCAGATAAACTATCTAGACATTCTCATAACCCCTAAGGAAATAGAATCAGTAATTAAGCCTCCAAAAAAACAAAAAAACAACAAAAAAAAAAAAACCAGGGTCCAGATGGATTTTGTACAGAATTCTGTCAGACATTCAAGAAAACCTAATACCAATACTATTCAAACTATTCCACAAAATACAAATTGAAGGAACACTACACAATCTGTTCTATAAAGACCAATTACGTTTATGCCAGAACCACCCAAAAACCCAACAAAGAAAAAGAACTTCGGAACAATTTCCTTTATTAATATCAATGCAAAAATACTCAATAAAATTTTTGCAAAACAAATCCAAGAACACACCAAAAATATCATCCACCACGGTCAAGTAGGTTTCAGTCAAGTGACCCTGAGTGAAGGGTCAATATATAGACCCATATATAGACTAATATATAGAAACTCATCAAGGTTATCCACTGCATTAAAAAAAACACAAGGAAAAAATCCACATGCTTATCTCATTAGATGATGCATTTGACAAAATTCAACACCCCTTCATGGTAAAAGTCTTTGAAATATCAGGAACTCAAGGACCATACCTACATATAATAAAAGCAACATACAGCAAACAAGTAGCCAACATCAAACTGAATAGATAGAAACTCTAAGGTTTCCTACTAAGTCAGGGAATAGATGAGCCTGCCCACTCTCTCCCTACTTATTCAATATAGTACTGGAAGACATAGACAGAGCAATTAGACAACAAAAAGAGGTCAAAGGGATACAAATTAAAAAGGAAGAAGTAAAAATATCACTATTTGCAGATGATATGATAGTATACTTAAGGGACGCCAAATATTCCACCAGAGAATTCCTGAAACTGATAAATGATTTCAGCAAAGTGCCTAGATATAAAATTAAGTCAAACAAATCAGTAGCCTTCCTCTACTCAAAGTATAAACAGGCTAAGAATAATATTAGGGAAATGGCACCCTTCACAATATTCACAAATAATATAAAATACCTTGGCATGACTCTAACCAATTGAGTGAAAGATCCATATGACAAGAACTTCAAGGTTCTAAGGAAAGAAATCAAAGATCTCAGGAAATGGAAAGATCATCTATGTTCATTGTTTGGCAGGATTAATACAGTAAAAATGGCCATTTTGACAAAAGCAATCTCTAGATTTAATCCAATCCTTATCAAAATTCCATCTCCACTCTTGATAGAGTTAGAAAGAGAAATTTGCAAATGTGTTTGGGGGAATAACCTTCCCTGAACTCAAACCGGTATTACGGAGAAATCATGACTTAAAAAAAAAAACAAAAAACTGTAAGGCATTGATACAGTGACAGGCAGGTAGATCAATGGAATGGAATTAAAGACTCAGAAATGAACCCACACACCTATGGCAACTTGATCTTTGACAAAGGAACTAAAACCATGCAGTGCGATAGCATTTTCAGCAAATGTTGCTGGTTCAACTGGAGGTCAGCATATAGAAGAATGCAAATTGATCCATTCTTACTCCCTCATACAAAGCCTAATCCAAGTGGATCAAGAACCTCCACATAAAACCAGATACACTGAAATTAATAGAGGAGAAAGTGGGGAAGAACCTCAAACACATAGGCACAGGGGAGATTATCCTAAGCAGAACACCAATGGCTTATTCTCTAAGGTCAAGAATCATCAAATGGGACCTCATAAAATTGCAAAGATTCTGTAAGACAAAGGACAATGTCAATAGGACAAAATGGCAACCAACAGATTGGGAAAAAAATTTTTACTAATCCTACATCTGATAGACAGCTAAAATCTAATATACTCAAGAAGTTAGACTACAGAGAATCAAAAAACCCTATAAAAGGGGGTTACAGAGCTAAACAAAGAATTATCAACTGATGGATACCAAATGGTTAAAAAACACCTAAAAATGTTGAGCATTCTTAGTCCCCAGGGACATGCAAATCAAAACAACATTGAGATTCCACCTCACACAAGTCTGAATGGCTAAGATCAAAAACTCAAGTGACAGCAGATGCTGGTTAGGATGTGGAAAAGAGAACACTCTTCCATTGTTGTTGGGATTGTAAGTTTGTACAACCACTCTGGAAATCTGTTCCTCAGAAAACTGAACATAGTACTACCTAAGGATCTGGCTATACCTCTCTTGGGCATATACACAAAAGATGTCCCAACATAGTACTACCTATGGACCCAGGTGTACCAGTCCTGGGCATATACCCAAAAGATGATCGTGGAATTCCACAGTGGGGAGTAAGAAAGGAGTAGGTGGGTGTGTGGCAGTGCATCCTCATAGAAGCAGGGCTAGGGGAATGACATAGGGAGCTGCTGGTGTGGAACTCCTGAAAGGGGCTAATATTTGTAATGTAAATAAAAAATCAAGTAAAAGAAAAAAGAATCCTGCAATTACAAAAAATTTAGAAAACTAATAATTCAATAACTATGGAGGACCAATTTTAACAGCAGTTAAACATATATTCAACAATAACCTGAGTTTTACTACAGAGACTTCACATAAAACAAAATACAAGGTTTGGAATCCAAAGAAGTTGGAGTTCTTATGTAAGAAATGTAGCCAACACATTTTCAACTGTAAAAAAAAAAAGTTGTGTCCCATATAAATAAAAAGTAGAAATAAACATATGATACAGAACCCATGAAAATATTATAAATAATGAAAGGTAACTGACAAACATGAAAAATGTCTGCATATATGTACAGATGTTTGTTCTTTGGGGAAATAAAAATATGTTTTTTAAAACGTCATTTTCTCGAGATTATCATATAGATTTATTTCAAATATTGAGTCACTATCTTAAGAGAATTTATGTGGCTTTTTTTCATCAGTTGAATATCCTCTTAAAATTGTATTTGCTTACAAAGGATTATACATAGATGTCATTATGGCATTTTCTTAATGGTTCCCTGCCCTGCTCATTCTCTATTCCCTAGTCTTTCCATGGCCTTTGCACCTGCAATAGATTCCTATCTGGTTTGAGGAATAAAGATAAATTTGACAAATTTAGGTTATTTCTCAAGAGATTTTTGTATAAAATACAAGCAAGACATCATATTGTACGCTGCAAATATATACAATTTAATTCTCTCAAGTAATACACTTTGATTTTCATATGTTCAACCTTTCTGCTATGTAGAATAAAATTCTACTTATCTATGCTGTACAATTGGCTATGCAATTGAATTTGCTTTAGTTAGTTGAAATGATTTACATATATGCATTTCTAGCACATTTGTTTATAGCTATCAAGTGTGTGTTTGGTGTGTGTGTGTGTGTGTGTGTGTGTGTGTGTGTGTGTGTGTGTGTATCTTTTATTTGGTAGTAATATTGCAGTGAGATCATAGAATGACTTTTGTTGTTTCCTCCTTTCCAATCCTCTGAATAGTTTTAGGATTGAATTTAATTCTTCTTTAAACATTTTTATAGAACTCAACAATCATGCCATGAGGATTTTGATAAGAGGCTTGATTACTGATTCAGTCTTGGATGTTCATTGTTAATTCATTTAGATTTCCTGTTTCATCTTCATCCAATGTTTATAACATATAAGGGTAAATATATTCTATAACAATTTACATTATATTTCAAAATAACTTGAAAAGAGAGAACAAAATATTTCTATGCATGAAGTAAACTTAAAAAGAGATGTTAATGTTAATCTAATCAGATCATTAAATGCTATATATATGTATTTCAGATTATAAATATGTACAAATAATATGTAGCAACTAAAAATTCAATCAGAAAATTCTTAAGCCAGCCCTTCCAGCCAGCACTTTCTCCCAGGGCAGATTGCCAGCTTCTCTGCTTTGCTAAACACACCATGGACTGAAGGCATCCCAGAAGTTCCACTGCACACAGGGCAGCTGATAACTGATCATTCTGAAGGCCCATAGCCACAGCAAGCATAGAGGACTCAGGACCCATCACCCCCAATACCCCTGCCACCTGAATTCCACTCTCCTTCTGGCCAGCACCTACTGCCAGGGCAGATTGCCAGCTTCTGTGCTCTCCTAAAGACATCACAGACTGAAGGAATCCAAGGAGTTCTGCTGCTCACAGGGCAACTGAGCAACAGAACCCACAGTCCAAAAGCTTTTCTGGAGAACAGCTACACACCCAGCAAGAGCTTGATTGCTCCTCTGAAGCCCCAAGATTCTGGAGGCCTCCCAGGAGATCTGCTGTAGACAGGGCTAGTGATTAGCAGCTTCTCTGTCCCTCTGGAGACCTCACAGTCTGAAAGCTTCCCAGAAGAGCCGCTGAAGCCAGGGCAACAGGTCACCAGCTTACATGCCCCTCTGAAGACCCACAGTCTGAAGGCCCTGCAGGAGGTCTGCTACGGCCAGGGCCACAGCAGTGCTGACACACAGGCTTAGAGGAGGGTCAAGCCACTGTCAGAGACAGCAAGACAAGCTAAAACCAGAGACAACCTGATGGCAATGGGCAAGCACAGGAACCTAAGCAACAGAAACCAAGTCTACTTGGCATCATCAGAGGCCAGTTCTCCCAGCAAAGCAAATACTAAACAACAAAACACACCAGAAAAGCAAGATTTAGGTTTAAAATCACATCTCATGTTGATGATAGAGGAATTTCAGAAAGAGATAAATAACTCCCTTAAAGGAATACAGGACAACACAGGTAGAAAAGTAGCAGCCCTTAAAGAGGAAACACAAAAATCCCTTAAAGAATTACAGGAAAATGTAACCAAACAGGTAAAGGAATTGAACAAAACCTTCCAGGATTTAAAAATGGAAATAGAAACAATGAAGAAAGCACAAAGTAAGATAACACTGGAAATAGAAAATCTAGGAAAGATATCAGGAGTCATAGACGCAAGTATCATCAACAGAATACAAGAGATAGAAAGAGACATTTAGGAGCAGAAGATGCCATAGAAATCATTGGCACAACTGTCAAAGAAAAGGTATAATGTAAAAACTCCTAAGGAAAAACATCCAGGAAATCCAGGACATAATGAGAAGATCAAACCTAGGGATAATAAGTATAGAAAAGAACAAAGACTTCCAAATTAAGGGCCAGTAAATATCTTCAATTAAATCATAGAAGAAAACTTCCCTAACCTAAAGAAAGAAAGGGCCATAAACATAGAAGAAGCCTACAGAACTCAAAATAGATTGGAGCAAAAAAGAAATTCCTCCCATCACATAATAGTCAAAACACCAAATGCACTAAACAAAGAATATTAAAAGTAGTAAGGGAAAAAGTCAAGTAACATATAAAGGCAGACCTATCAGAATCACACCAGAGTTCTCAACACAGATTATGAAAGCTAGAAGATCCTAGGCAGATATCATACAAACCCTTAGAGAACAAAAATGCCAACCCAGGCTACAATATTCAGCAAAAGTCTCAATTAACATAGAAGGAGAAACCAAGATATTCCATGACAAAATAAAATTTGCACAATATCTTTCTAAAAATCCAGTCCTACAAAATATAATAGATGGAAAACACCAGCACAAGGAGAAAAACTACACCCTAGAACAAACAAGGAAGTAATCTCCTTGCAACAAAATCAAAAGAAGAGAGACATACAAACATAATTCCACCTCTAACAACAAAAATAACAGGAAATAACAATCACTATTCCTTAATATCTCTTAACGTAAATGGACTCAATTCCCCAATAAAAAAGACATAGACTAACAGACTGGATACATAAAGAGGACAAAGCATTTTGCTCCATACAGGAAATGTACATCAGTGACAAAGATAGTAACTACCCCAAAGTAAAAGACTGGAAAACAATTTTCCAAGCAATTGGTCTTAAGAAACAAGCTGAAGTAACCATTCTAACTTTGCATAAAATCGACATTCAACCAAAAATTATCAAAAAAGATAAGGAATGACACGTCATATTCATCAAAGGAAAAATCTACTAAGATTAATTCTCAACCCTAAGTATCTATGTTCCAAATGCAATAACACCTACATTCGTAAAAGGCACACAATGCACCTCACACAATAGTAGTGGGAGATTTCAACACCCTATTCTCATCAATGGACAGATCATGGAAACAGAAAGTAAACACAGAGAAACTAACAGAAGTCATGAACTGAATGGATTTAAAAGATATTTGTGGAATATTTTATTCTAAAAGAAAAGAATATACCTTCTTTTCAGCACCTCTTGATACCTTCTCCAAAATTGACCATATAATTGGTCACAAAACAGGCCTCAACAGATACAAGAAGAAAGAAATTATCCCATGAATCCTATCAGATCACCAAGGTCTTCCATAACAAAAATAATGACAGAAAGTCCACATGTACATTGAAGTTGGACAATAGTCTATGCAATCATAACTTGGTCAAGGAAGACATAAAGAAAGAAATGAAAGACTTTTAGTATTTAATGAAATGAAAATGGAGACACAACATACCCAAACTTATGGGACACAATGAAAGCAGTGCTAAGAGGAAACCTCATAGCTTTGAGTGCCTCCAAAAAAGAAACAAGAGAAAGCATACATTAGCAGCTTGTCATCATACCTAAAAGCTCTAGAAGAAAAAGAAACAAAATGTATCTAAGCAGTGTAGAATGCAGGAAATAATCAAACTCAAGGCTTAAATCAACCAATTATAAACAAAAAGGATTATACAAAGAATCAACAAAAGGAGATGGTTCTTTAAGAAAATCAACAAGATAGAGAAACCCTTAGCCAAACTAACCAGTGGACACAGAGAGAGTATCCAAATGAATACAATCAGGAATGAAAAGGGAGACGTAACATCAGAGTCTGAGAAAATGCAAAAAAAATCATCAGATCCTACTACAAAAATCTATATTCAACACAACTGTAAAATCTGGAGGAAATTGATAATTTTCAAGACAGATACCAGGTGCCAAAGCAAAATCACGTTCAGATAAACCAAATAAACAAGTAAACAGTTCCATAGCTGTAAAGAAATAGGAGCAGCTATTAAAAGTCTCAAAACAACAACAAAAACAAAAACAAAAACAACAGCAACAGCAAAACCCCCAGGACCAGATGGGATTACTGCAGAATTCTATCAGACCTTTATAGAAGACCTCATACCAATACTATCCAAACTATTCCACAAAATAGAAACAGAAGGAGCGCTACTCAATTCCTTCTATGAAGCCACAATTATATTTATACCTCACCCACACAAAGACCCAACAAAGAAACAGAACTTCAGTCCAATTTCCCTTATGAATATTGATGCAATAATACTCAATAAAATTCTTGCAAACCGAACCTAAGAACACATCAAAATGATTATCCATCATGATCAAGTAGACTTCATCACAGGGATGCATGGATGGTTCAATATATGGAAATACATCAAGGTAATCTAATATGTAAAAAGAACTCAAAGAAAAAACCCACAGGATCAGCTCATTAAAAGCTGAGGAAGCATTTGACAAAATTCAATACCCCTTCATGATAAAAGTTTTGGAAAGACCAGGAATCCATGGCCCATACCTAAACATAATAAAAGCAATATACAGCAAATCAGTAGCCAACATCAAACTAAATGGAGAGAAACTTGAAGCAATCCCTCTAAAATCAGGGATTAGACAAGGCTGCCCACTGCCTCCCTATTTATTCAATACAGTGATCAAAGTCCTAGCCAGAGTAATCAGACAACAAAAGGAAGTTAAAGGGATACATATTTGGGAAGAGCCTTGAATACATGGGCACTGAGAAAAATATCACTATTTGCAGATGATATGATAGTGTATTTAATAACCCCCAAATTTCAGTCAGAGAAATACTAAGCCTTGTAAACAACTTCAGCAAAGTGTCTGGATATAAAATTAACTCAAACAAATCAGTAGCCTTCCTATACTCTAAGGATAAACAGGCTGAGAAAGAAATATGGGAAATGACATCCTTCAAAATAGTCCCAAATAATATAAAATACCTCCATTTGACTCTAACCAAGCAAGGGAAAGATCTGTATGACAAGAATTTCAAGTCTCTGAAGAAAGAAATTGAAGCAGATCTCAGAAGTTGGAAAGATGGAAAGACCTCCCATTCTCATGGATTGGCAGGATTAATATAGTAAAAATGGCCATTGTGCCAAAAGCAATCTACAGATTCAAAGCAATCCCCATCAAAATTCCACCTCATTTCTTTATAGAGTTAGAAAGAGCAATTTGCAAATTCATTTGGAATAACAAAAACCCAGGATAGTGAAAACTATACTCAAGGACAAAAGAACTTCTGGGGGAATCACCATGCCTCACTTCAAGTAGTATTACAGAGCAAGAGTGCTACAAACTGTGTGGTATTGGTACAGGGAAAGGCAGGTAGATCAGTGGAATAGAATTGAAGACCCAGAAATAAACCCACACACCTGAGTTTTTGGTCACCTGGTCTTTGACAAAGGAACTAAAACCATCCAGTGAATAAAAGAGCATTATCAACAAAAGTTCCTGGTTCAACTGGAGTTCAGCATGTAGAGGAATGGAAATTGATCCATAATTATTGACCTGTACAAAGCTTAAGTCCAAGTGGATCAAGGACCTCCGTGTCAAACCAGATACACTCAAAAACTAGTAGAAGAAAAATTGGGGAAGAGCCTTGAACAAATGGGAACCGGGAAAAATTTCCTGAACAAAACACAAATGGTTTATGCTCTGAGATCAAGAATTGACAAATGGGATCTCCTAAAACTATAAATCTTCTATAAGGCAAAGGACACTGTCTTAGGACAAAACAGCAACCAACATATTGGGAAAAAATCTTTACCAATCCCACATCCAGTAGAGGACTAATATCCAAAATATACAGTAAACTCAAGATGTTCAACTCCAGAGAATCAAATAACCCTATTAAAAAGTGGGGTACAGAGCTCTATAAAGAATTCTCAGCTGAGAAATATCAAATGGCTGAGAAGTATCTAAAGAAATTTTCAACACCCTTAGTCATCAGAGAAATGGAAATCAAAACAACTGTAAGGTTCCACCTCAACCCAGTCAGAATGGCTAAGATCAAAAACTCAGGTGACAAGAGATACTGTTGAGGAGGTGCAGAAAGAGGAACATCCCTCCATTGTTGATGAGATTGCAAGCTGGTACAACCACTTGGAAAGCCAGTCTGATGGTTCTTCAGAAAATTGGAATTTCCACTACCTGAGGACCCAGGTATACCTCTCCTGGGCATATACCAAAAGATGCTCCAACATACAACAAAGATACGTGCTCCACTATGTTCATAGCAGGCTTATTTATACTAGCCAGAAGCTTGAAAGAACCCACATGCTCTTCAACAGAAGAATGGATACAGAAAATGTGATACATTTACATAGTGGAGTACTACTCAGCTATCAAAAACAATGACTTCATGAAATTCTAAGGCAAATGAATGGAACTAAAAAATATCATCCTGAGTGAGATAATCCAATCACGAAGACACATACACACACACACACACACACACACACACACACACACACACACACACACACACAAAACAATAAAAACCATACATGGTATGTACTCCCTGATAGGTGGATATTAGTCTCCTGAGAGCCTCAGCCATAGCATGACAAGTACAGAGGCAAATGCTAACAGAAAACCACCAGACTTAGAATGGGGTCCCTGTTGAAGGAATTAGAGAAAGGATTGAAGGAGCAGAAGGGGCTTGCAACCCCATAAGAACAACAATAGCAATGAACAAGACTTCACATGGACAGACCCATAGCTCCAGCTGCATATTGTAGCAGAGGATGGCCTTGTTGCACACCAATGGGAGGAGAAGTCCTTGATCCTACCAAGCCTGGAACACCCCCCCATGCAGGGGAATGTGTCGGAGGTGGGGTGAGGCAGCAATGCATGGTAGTTGGGAAGGTGAACACCCTTATAGAAGAAGGGGAGGGGGGTGGGATAGCGAGCTTATGCCTTGGAAACTGGGAAAGGGAATATTTGGAATGTAAATAAAAATATCAAAAAAAATTCCTCCTAACCCAAAACATCCAGGAAATCCAGGACATAATAAAAAGACAAAATCTAAGAATAATAGGACAGAGGAGAGGGATGTTTCTCAGCTCAAAGTCTAGAAAAGTTCATCAACAAATTTATTGTACCAAAGTTCTCCAACCTAAAAAAAGAAATCACCAAAAATATACAAGAAACCTATAGAACACCAAATAAATTGGACCAGAAAAAAAAATCCTCTCGTCACATAATAATCAAAACACTAAATGCAGAGAACAAAGAAAAAGCATTAAAAGTGGCACGGGAAAAGGGTCAAGTAACATGTAAAGGTAGACATATCAGAATTACACTAGACATGTCAACAGAGACAATAAGAACCAGCAGAGCCTGGACAGAGGTCAGGCAGACTCTAAGAGAACACAAATGTCAGCCCAGGGTACTATACCCAGAAAAATATTCGATCAACATAAACGGAAAAAGCAAAATATTCCAAGTTAAAACCAAATTCAGACAAAATATAGCTACCAACCCAGCTCTAGAGACGATTTTTCAAAGTAAAACTACAAGAATGGTACATACAACCAAAGGAAAAAAAAACAACAAAGTATTAGTCATTCTACAATAAACCCAAAAGGAAAGAATCACATGCACATAATGGCACCTACAAAATCAAATGTAACAGGAACTAAAAATCATCTGTCTTTAATATCTCTCAATATTAATGGACACAACTCACCCGTAAAAAAACATAAGCTAACAGACTGGATAAACAAAAAGATCCAGCATTTTGCTGCATACAAGAAATACACCCCAATCACAAAAAAGACAGACACTACCTCCAAGTAAAAGGCTAAAAAATAAAAACTTCCAAGCAAATGGTCCCAAGAAACAAGCTGGTGTTACCACGCTAATATCAAGTAAAATAGACTTTGTACCAAAAACTTTCAAGAGAAATGAGAACAGACACTTCATGTTCATAAAAGGAAAAATCCCCCAAGAGAAAGCATCAATTCTGAACATCTATGCCTCAAATGCAAGGGTACCCACATGTGTAAAGGAACCTTTACTAAAGCTCAAAATACATATTGAACTCCATACAATAATAGTTGGAGACTTTAACACCCTACTCTTATTAATGGAAAGATCATGGAAATAGAAACTAAATAGAGACACAGTTAAACTAATAGAGGTTATAAACCCAATGGACTTAACAGGTATCTATAGAACATTTTACCCTATAACAAAAGAAATACACCTTCTTCTTAGCAGATCAGGGCATTGTTTCCAAAATTGGTCACAAAATAAGCCTCAACCAATCCAAGAAGATTTAAATAATTACATGCATCCTGTCAGATCACCATGACCTAAGGCTGTTCTTCAATAACAGTGAAACCATCAGCTTAAGCTATGTTATTTATAATTTTTCCAAAGGATGTTTTAGAGCTAGGAATAAAAACAAATTGAAATTAAAAATTGCCTCTATCTAGGCCTGTGAGAAAATTAATGTGTACAATTCAGAATAAAACTAAGAGACTGTGGAAAGGGCTCAAGAAGTCCACTATCTTAGAAGTATGGTTAATTTGAAATAGTCATTGCATTTGTTTATTGGATTTCTTTGAAAACTTTTTAAAACTTTTTTTCAAATGCACGCATAATATTCCCAATATGTGGGAATGCTAAATAGAAAACAAGAATATTTCTTTATACATTCTTTAAATAATATCATTCATGTTCCAAAGATAACTGTGGTGGCAGTTATTTATAAAAAGACACTAGTGAGCATCATTAGAAATATTTCAAGAATAACAATTTTAGCATTATCAGTACCTATAAACTATATATACAGCATTATTAGTATGTGGAAACATTCTTTTTTTTTCTTAAGTATGTTTCAAAATGGGTTTAACAAGCCTCGGTAGCTCAACAAAAACTTAAACTATAGAGTTAAACTGGCTGGGTTTCAATTCTTATGTTACTAGGTAGATGACTTCAAACAAACTTTCTTAATGTTCAGTTTCATCTCTGTAACATAGGGGCAATAGCAATACTTAAAAGTTTGAGCACTCTGCTAGCTTTGCTTGACTATAAATTTGATACAGCCTGGGAGTAGAGTCTTAATGTAGAACTATGTAGATCACGATATGTCCGGTGGACATACCTATGAGGGATTGTCTTAGTTTTTAATTTATACAGAAAAGACTCAGCCCAGTGTGGGCAGTACCATTCCCTTGGCAGTGATGCTTCATATGATGAAAGATAAGAAGATTGACTGAAAGGATGTAAGTAAGGATGTATATATTCTCCTTACTCCTAACTGTGAATATGATATCATCAGCTGTCTAAAATTCCTACCTCTGTGAGTTTTTGCAATGATAAAAAGTTGTTAGCAAATAAACCTATCCTCCCCTCAGTTTCTTTCTCTCATTTTGTCACAAGAATAAATCTAGAACAAGTAGTAAATAAGTTCATATTTATTATGAACTTCAAGCAATGCTAGATACATCTGACTGATTAAAAAATATGTACATATAATCTATTAAATATATATAAAACATATTCATGATACTTATATATCTCATAAGTTATATACGCTTAATAAGCTAAATAAGTTCCTGACAAGAGTTCTATAATTTTATATATAAAATGAAAATACAGTCATGGAAATACATAAGCTAAGAAATCAATAAAACATTTATCATATATAACTCAGTAACTTTGCAGAACTAATTTTGCAATTAAAAGTTTTTGTAACTTATGTGTAGGGAGGCAATGGCTCTACAATCTCTATTAGTCACTAGCAGCTAAAGCAAGGCATCATCTTGAGTTTTTGCCTCTTTAATTAATGTTTAATCGCCATATAATGAAATACTATTTATATGTTCCTAGACCTTTTGTTATCCAATGTCATTATCTTATTCCAGGCATATTTTAGGGGGGAGGACTTTTATTTTTTGTTTTTTCCTGAAATTATGACATAACAGAATAGCTTTAGAATTTTTGCTATTTCCAGCATAAAATATTATAGAAATTAATTGAGTGATAATATCTAAATCCTCAGTATTTCTTAGAAGATCCCAAGTGATCAGGCTTTCCTCCTATTCCTTCCTGATAACTCTACTTCTGGGAACACACAGCTACTGTAATTTCTCAATCCTATTCTGGTTTTCCACATCCCTAGACTTTTGGTTAGTTCCTCACATCTGTCTTGTCTTCTTAACAAGCTGGGTAAAAACTACCTATTGTATAACATCATGCTCCACCAAAACTTGACAGGTAGTGACTTTTGATACTGAGGCAGTGATATCACATCTTAAAACTAAATAGCAAACTCTTTGTGCTCTGCATCATTTATATTATTGATGTTTTTTTTACTTTCAATCAATTTTACACAAGCACGATTTTTCTTCAATGAGATAGAGATGATTTTGAAAATACTAATTTACTAAGCTATATAGATCTCCTAAATATTGACATACTTAATTATGTAATATCAAAAAGTCATCTTGGTTATTCTTACACTAATCACATTAGAAAACTCTTCAAGTATTTGGAAGCCATTAAGCTCATGGTAGTTTAATTAACAAGATTTCCAAAATTTTAATACTCGCCTGAAATCTTAAATATCATCATTAATGGCAACAATGATTGTCAGTTATTATTCTTCAAGTAACAAATTCACATCATTAATTTTGGAGAAATTATCTGCCACATATCTAAGTCTGAATAATAAGAGTTTATTCATCAATCATCCTTTCAAGTAAAGATGATGTTCCATGAAAAAGTGGCCTGTTGAGCTCACAGCACAATTGAATGCACAAGTACTTTTCCTTGAGATGATCTTCATACTTCATGCTGCAGAAGCATTTTATATGAGCTTTCACTTCACTGAAGAGAATATTAACAGGACATGTATACAAATGTCAAGCTTTAATATAATTAATTTTTATTGATTGATAGAGGACTTTCTTAAGTGAAAATTTCCATTCTTTTTTAATAACTGCAAATCTATGGCAATGAAGATTATAATAACTAATTCTAAAGCCTCTTTTATGCCAGAGCTTGATAATGTTAAGCTTTGTTTTTATTATATCTCTGGGAAGACAAGACACAATAACAAAGATCAGTGTTTTAAGATTAGGAAGCTGTTAGTGTTAACTTGAAAGGTCTCCTGAATAAAGATCTTGCAGCTAAATCTTTGAGACCCTCAATAGAAAACCATGATGAAAAATATATAACCCAACAGTGCTGCAATGTCTAACGTTTGGGGAAAATTTCCAAAACCATTCATTACATATTTGCTGAGTGTTTACTCTGTTCTATGAAAGGATTTAGCACTAAAGATATATTAGTGTACAAAACAGACATTTACAAATATTCAATATTTATCCTTGTTCCACCAGAGCATATATACCAATGGGTATAGGCTAATTGCAAACAGAGAGATTTGTATAAAATCAAGATACTGAATAACTTAAAATGAGTGGTTTGAGAGTTGTTCCCTACCTAGATATCCATTAGGATTTCAACAACAATAAATTAGCCAAATCATTTATTTCATTATAAGTAAATGATACTTGTTTTCCATAATAAGGCACATACTGTGAATGTTTTCACACAGTTCTGTGTTCGTGTCTATATTCACTGCCTTGGTTTCAGGATGGGAAATCTTATATTTTAATTTCCTTCCTTTGTTTTCATTTTTCCTTACAACTGGCAGAAAGATTTCTGTCAGAAGATTAACTGGAGACTTTGGGATTTTAGATACAAATATGCCATCAGCTTCTTGTCCTTCTACAATGGTAGCAGTTCCATAGAACTTTTTGATAACCTGAGGCCATAGAAGATTCCCATTGTCACCCAGGTCTGTTTGTCAGTGTTACTTTTCCTCTGCATAGCCAAGATCTTTTTCAGATTCATTTAAAGTCATGGATGCAAGGTTCTAGTAAATTTCTCTGCTGTCAAAACCTAGGTGAAAGAAATCCACAAATGGAAATTCAACACATGAATTTAGCTGATGTCTAGGAAGACTCATTAGCAAGAGAAAGCTTCACATACAAAACAGTGCCACCAAGTTGAAACATGTCTCCAAATTCGTTTTATCGAAATTGATTTGCCTTGTCCAGATGGTATATGTAGTTTAGAGTACTTCCAAGTACAACTTAATGATTTTAAGGTGATTCAAAGGGGTATGGTTAATGCCAGCAGAGGAATGGAGCTATTGACCTGAGAGATAAGCATCTCTGTTCTGATTATATGAAATTCCTCCCTCAAGTAATTGAATTGAACTGTTTTGGACTTTGCTTTCTTAGCTCATGAAATGGGACTAAAAACCCTTCCAACAGATACCAAGGTTTTCGAATGAAAGAATATATTGGAAAGTAGTTTCCATGTTTCAAATATTTAAATGTTTAAAAATTATAAGAGTATAAAAACACTACAACGTTTGCTCTTTTTAGAATTGGAAATATTTATAGAATTAAGAGGGCAGATCTTTAAAGTTTTATCCTTATCTTGTCATTTTAACCTTTCTTTTCTGATAGAATTTATCTTGCCAATGAGAAAAATAATAAATTTCACTCATAGTATGGAAAAGAAAAAAAGAAAATGTTTGCCAATCCTTCTATAAGTGAAAGAACAATTATATGCTCACCTCTATACTTTGTTCTAACAACCATGAAAAGAAGACTGTAGATAATGTAGCTACCCAGAAATTTCTAGAACATAAAAATTATGGTCTTTTGTTTTTGTTTTGATTCTACCAGTTTCTAAAACCCAAGCCAAATGACCAGCTTTTCTACAAAATGGTTTCATAACTATTAAAGACAGTTGGTAGAGTCTACCTCTCTTTTTTAAATATATCAGCGACTGTCCCGCGCGCGACTTTTCGCCGGCAAGGAGCACACGGACATTAGAAATCTTTACTGTGACCACTTTATTAATCTTAGAAGAGGAAAAGCCACGCCGCGCCAACATGGGGCACTTATAAAACCCTCGTGTGGCGCACCCACACCTGATTGGTTGTTACCCATGATCTCATAAGGCATGCCCCTGAGTGGGCAAAGACCTGGCACGAAGGCACTCTTGTACATGTGCACAGTTAACTTCCAGAAAGGGGGGGGCCGGCTGGCGCGGCGAAGGTTGGCGCCATCTTGCAATGGCGGAGTCTATCCTGACCTACCACGTGGGGCGCAGTGGAAGACAGCGCCATCTAGTGGTGGCGAACGTATTGCGGCCCTCTACATCTCACCCTTATAATTTATATAATTTTATAGCAGAAATGATCACCCTATCGCGTGTAATGAGGAAACCTCAGCGATGTGCAAGGGCTGATCAAAGGAACACTGAGTCTCTCTCAATCCCAGTGTAATGGATCCACAGATCCATGGGGTGTAGGAGCAGAGAATTCAGATATAGAGAGAGTATCCCTCTCCTCCCAGTGCAATGGACCCACAGATCCATGGGGTGCAGGAGCAGGGAACTTAGATACAGAGTAAATCCTGAACAAGATAACCAAATTCTAGGTGAGGCCCTTTGTAAAATGGCCACGAGTGCTTGAGTGATAATGGCCTTATCACGTTACTGTTGAGATCTGAGTTTGTAAACCAACCATGGTATGAATACTGATCCACAGCATAGGGCTGCATCAAACAGAGCCACTCCCGATAAGTAGTGGGCACCTCATATGGTCCTCCTCAGCTGTTACCACCAAGGACCGTAGTCAAGCTGCTCTTATAATAAAATTTAGAATTCCCAATTTTTAGTAACTACTCTAGAAAGTTCACCCACTGTACTTGTCTAACAATAGATTGGGGGAGGATAACTCTAGACACTGTAGACACAATGTCTATAGCAGTAATGGCTACTACAATAGTAGCGAAAGTGTCAAGGTCTTTTCCAGGACAGTTCAGGATCAGTCATTCTTCTCTGGAACAACCAGCAGACAATGGAACCATTTTTGAGATCTGTATAACCAGGACAGAGTTCTCCATTCACTGTAGCTTTACACAGGTAGCTTTCTGTGAAGCTACAGTCTGTAAAATGACAACACCAGTTACCAGTTAAGGCAGCAAGAGTCACCAGGGAAATGAAGGGACAGGGGTAACAGCTGGAGTCCAGTCTTCTCCAGGAAGCAGCAGTGTACAGAGTCTGAGCGTAGGCCACAGTGGGACAGGAACACACACAGCGGTAACACTGACTGCAGCAACGGCAAAATCTCTGTGATGACAAAGGATGAAGGGGCATCTTCTATCTTCCTCTCAGGGCAGAGGAATGACTCCAGGGACCCAAACCAGGAGAGCTGAGTAACCAGGATCAGCAAGTCTCAGCAACCACCCAGGCAGCTGGCACACTCTTGTAGCATCCTGTAGAAAAAACACAAACATTCCCTCTTCCCCATATAAAATATCTGGACAGGAACATGTCAATAAGTGGATCTCTCTATTTCACCTAGGCAGAAGTATGCCTAGTTGTAGGGTGCCATAAACTTTGGCATTCAAAATTTTAAAATTGAAATAAAAGGAGCATTATTTAGCATACAGGGATAACTCCCCCTTTTTATTTATTAAGATATAGTAAAGATATTATTTATTAAGGTAAGTCCTCGAGGATTAAGTTGAGGACACTGAGCACTTGTATTTATAAATTGACTTGTATACCAAATTATCGTTTCTAGCATTATTGTTTTGGATATATAAAGAATGAGATTTTTTGACTAATTGTTCTTATGTAAGGCCTATAATCTGTCTGGAATCTTGTCCTCCCTTGTTAAGGAGCCCAGGCAATCTAGTTTGAGTTCTTAAATGTCCTATAAAGGAACAGTATTTAGTGCTCTTAACCACTAAGCCATTTCTCTAGAACCTCACAAACTTTATTTACCTAAACATAAGCATTAATTAGAAATGTCAAATCTTGTAAATATTGTCCAGATTTAGTCTTACTAGAAATCCCTGAGCTGGCAGGGTGAAGCTGGGAGTTGAAAGTAAGCAAATGGAGTCTTCCTCTTTTCAAGAGGGTGTGTTATCAACTCTATTACCATTTTTAAAGAGCTGGGTCTATGGTTTTGTTTAGTTGTCTGAGCCAGAGCACTGAAGGGACAGTGAGTTGTCAGACATTTATACTGAAATCATCACTCACTGATTTCATGTAGAAAACTTGTCTCTAATAAAGCATTAAGTAATTGAAATCAATTGTAAACCACAAGCTACACATTGGCTATTAGTATATGAATAGAAAGCTTGATTTTTTAACATTTTAAAAACAGTGGCTAAAGCATGGAATTTAATAATCTGTGTTGAAGCAATAGAAATTCAAGAGAATAAACAAGTGATCTAATCATATATGTAGTCTTTTCATTAGATGAACCACCTATAAATGTACTAAGCGCATTTTCTATGGGTTGTATGCACAAATATGTAGGAAGTACAAAAGCATGTAAAGAGTAAAATTATCAATTTTGTCTGAAAAATTTGTATATGTAATAGGCCAAATATCAGTATTTAGTAGTAACCAATTAACTGTTGTTTGGAATAAGATATGTTTTACCAGATTTCTATTCAAAATACTTCTATGACTCTAGTCTACAACTCTGTACTAACACAGCTGAAGCTTTATCTCCAATGTGCATAACAAAGACCTAAGTCCTCTGGTAAGGTGAGGTACTTAGCCAATTAACATATTTTAGAAGCTTAAAATTAGCTTCAAATATTCTTATCTAGAGTAGTGTAACAGCTACTCCCCAAATATTAAAGCTCATTTTGAGAGCAAAGGTTTGTAATAAAAATTTCCATATATATTGAAAGATTTAAGTTCTAACTTCTTACACTGAAGAAGCAACAAAATTATATAATATAAGGCTGTTAGCCATTCTTAATGATATCACTTTATGGGCTCTCTAAAACTATAAGCAAGCTCACGAAATGAAAACTCACAATTGTTATGATGAAAACAAATTGTATAAAATCAATCCTCTTGAAATGGCAGTTGGAGTAAGGAAACTGGCTGTAATGCTCTCACAAGTTCTAAAACCTCATCAATCCTTATAAATCCTGTAACAATCTCTATCTGTTTGATTTTTCCTTAATTAAAAATAAGTTTGAGTTAGTCAATGTAACACTGGCAATCTTAAACCACAATCTTTAAGTTCTCTTTGTAACACCAGAACACAGCCCCGAGGTCACCTGAGTTCTGAGTATGTGACTAGGCAGCTGTTCTCTGAGCAGTGGAAATTAGCATTAGAATATAGATAACTTTAGGGCAAGCCACAACTTTGGAAAGCAAAACTCAACCTCCAACAAACAATCTAGTCTCTAAGGCACCCCAGGTCTATCTATTATGTTACAAAGTTTGACTGTCAATTCTTACATTTGGACGCACAATGGTGTGGTCTCTAATACCTCAACAAGGGACAATGTCCTAAATTCTTTTAGAAGCCTGGTTTTTAGGATAAGAGTTCTATAAAAATATTACCTCAATTTAGACCTGTTTTCCTGGGTTGGCTCATGTCACATGTTATCTAGAATGACTCCATCTAGATTACCAGCTTTATGTCAACTTTCTGTTATCAATATTATACCTTTTTAACCATATCTAATAACTTGAAAGCCAATAGTCCATAACCAAGGCAAGTAGAGCATATTTATACATTTAAAACCAATGAGAAACAAAATTGAAGTGGCTACACCTATCTTTAATATATAGACCAAACATCATTTTTACCCTTTTACCTATAATTTTAAGAGAAGCACCTTGTCACCTGTTGAGTCAAGTAATAAGTCAGGGATTTTTTTTTTAAGAGAAACAGCTATCAACTCTTATATGAAGAAGCTGTTGGCGCTTTTAAGATCAGCTCGTGTATACGCTTAGCTTCTGGGCGGCTTCTCCAGCTAATCTAGACACCTGGCTCTAGGCACAGGGCTTCAAAGACCTGATTGAAACTGTTTTTTATTCATTTGTTCTTTTTTGAAACGAGTTAAAACCAAGTCAAGGTGTGTACGACCGGCAGATAAAGTTTTTACCATTTTTTCTTTTGAACATGAAACATAAAACTTTTAGACAACGAGAAACAAAAACCACAGACATACACTGACAGACATGGGGACATCTTGGTGCACCAGAGACAAACAATAGACAAAGAGGGGAAAAAGCCAGATGTTGTTCACGGCGACTATCCACTCGAGTGGAGTTGATATGGGCGATGGATTGTCTCAATTTTTGGACTAGTCCACCAACGTGTTGAAACCCAATTCTGTAAGATACTGAGAGATATTATCTGAGCAGTATGACCGACATTCGCCAATGGTATGGAAGTGAAACACAGCCCTGAGTATTTTTACTCACAACCCAATTACATTAACTCTATCAGGCTGTGCACGGGCACTGAGATGTCCTTCTGTTTGATTCTCCTGAAGAAATTTTTAGGCGGTCTGTCTCTATCAAATCTGATCAGTATGACTCTGTAAAGCTGTCGCGTCAGCGCCTGGATGCCGCGGCATCCCCAGAGCCGGCGCGGGAGCTTAATTACACCTTTCATAAGCACTAAGACAAAGTTTTTCTCTCAAAATACTGTGTTCCTTTTACCTCCTCCCTTCTCACCCGGGGCGTTTTTTCCCCAATCTTTTACTTCCAAATGGGAAGGGTCTGGTGCTTGAGATCGATCAGTTCGTTGTAACTTTTCACTATCCTCTGTTTCTGACGCTTTTTGCCCTTCCCCCAACACTCTCCGCTTTGCTGTTATAGCTGGGCAGTTCCCACGCGACCTCTGACGCCGTTTGGCAGTAGCTAGAAACTCAAAGGTCAATAGAAACAACTCGAGGGTTGCCAGAGCAACCATAGCGGCACCTGCCGTGTCCGGCAGGGGACTGAGCTGGAGTAGATCAGGGCTAAACATTGTCTCTCAGAGTTCTTTTTAGCTGCATTCCACAGCTTCTGGATTTCTTCCGTGAAACGGAGGCTTCCTCTTGGCACCGGCGATGATGTAGCTTTCTGTGTCCCGGGTTTCGGCACCAAATGTCCCGCGCGCGACTTTTCGCCAGCAAGGAGCACGCAGACATTAGAAATCCTTACTGTGACCACTTTATTAATCTTAGAAGAGGAAAAGCCACGCCGCACCAACATGGGGCGCTTATAAAACCCTCGTGCGGCACACCCACACCTGATTGGTTGTTACCCATGATCTCATAAGGCACGCCCCTGAGTGGGCAAAGACCTGGCACGAAGGCACTCTTGTACATGTGCACAGTTAACTTCCAGAAAGGGGGGGCCGACTGGTGCGGCAAAGGTTGGCGCCATCTTGCAATGGCGGAGTCTATCCTGACCTACCACGTGGGGCACAGTGGAAGACAGCGCCATCTAGTGGTGGCGAACGTATTGCGGCCCTCTACAAGTGACTGTATTTTACAAATAATGACTGACTAGTTAAATCATAACCTGAGATCATTTAAAATACACAGGGCATGTCTTAGTTTGGGTTTTACTGCTGGTAGCAGACACCATGACCAAGGTAACTCTTGTAAAAGACTACATATTTGGGGTAGCTTACAAATTCAGAGTTTCAGTCCATTACCACAAAGACAGGTGCATGGCAGTGTCCAGGTAGATGTGGGGCTGGAGTAGTTGAGAGTTCCACCTCTTGTTCTAAAGATAGCTAGGAGAACCCTGGCTTCTAAGCAGGTATGATGAGGATCTTAAAGCCCAGACCCAGAGTGACAGATTTCCTCCAACCAGGCCATCCCTGCTGCAACAAGGGAGACCTCTAAATAGTGTCACTCCCTGGGACAAGCATATTCCACCCACCACAGAGCATGTCTTCTGCTTGACATATGTACCAAGTATAGTCCTGGCCATATAGATTTTTTGCTTTATAGCTAAGCTTCTATGTATAGTTGGCCAATGGATATGGCCATGTATCATCTCCCAATTGACAGTATAAGTAAGCTATGTCACTTCATATGTGTTCCCTATATGACTTCCTTATAGACTGTTTTTACTCCTACCTCTCTTCCTGTTACCAAACTCCAGAAGACCATATACATTTTACATATTTCTATAATTATGTTTAATAATCTGGTTTAATACTAATATGGACATAGGGGAGAGTCTAGGTACTATAAAAAATAAAAGTTCGACATTTTTATACTTATATTGAAGATGAGTATTGAAGATTTTTCTTTTTTAAAATATATTTTGATGTTATTACTTTGAGATATTCTTACCGAAGGTTCTTATACAGTCATAAGTTTCAGTTTTTTAATGACATATATTTAAATCCCATGTCCCATTTTTGCTACTGCTTAAGGATAATAGAAGTAACTTGAGGTGCTATTTAAAATCTGTAGAACATGTATTGTTTCATTTTTGTAGTATAGTAAATAGGCATCCTCAAGCAAATGCTAATTCTCTATTTGTGGCATTCTGAGGACAAGACTACTTTTTACATTTATGGATCCTTTTCTCCAACAACTTTCCCAGTATTTTGTGAAGGAAGATAGCATGCATTTTCTGTAAAAGGTCAAAGAGCATATATTTTAGAGTTCATATACTGAGCTATAAAACAGAATATTATGAATGCAGTTACATTAAAAATAGAAAATAAACATCTTCCAAATGGTATGAAAAAATTAACATCCTCCAAATGTATTGAAAACCCAAAAATATAACTACAAACTTTTTCACAGAACACTAAATAAAAAGAACGGAATTTCTTATGTGTGGGGAAACATCTGATTTAGAGATCAAAGTTCCTTATCATTAATATTTATGAAAAATCCATTTGTTGATGCTGATCTGTAATGAGGTTTTGTATATTTCATCTTGAAATACCTTTTCTCATGAATAGATTATACATGTGATATCCAAGGAGCTGAAAATTGCATTATGGTTATATGTTTTATCATTGAGCAAAGATAAGATGTCATATATACATATAAATGTGCATATACTCAACACTTGTTACAGGAAAAATCATCCTCTGAAGATGCATGCATGAGTATTATATTCTAAAAATACTTTATTTGAATCATAATTGAATTTAATCAAAATGTTATGTCATAAAATAATCACATGCATAACAGCCATGATTACAATAGGTTTCCATGAGATCAGTGTTGTCCACTGAGATATTGACAGAAGAGATAAAAGACTGATTCCATCTACTGAGCTTATTGTTAACTGTCCTGTTTCACTACTTCTGATCCCAGCTCTCAATTTTTTCCTTTCTCTATGTTTTCCCAGAATTGCTAAACTTATTACTCTGCTGTGTAGTGAAGGTGCCATTGTTCTCTGGCAGGCAAACTGTACTCCCATAACCCACTGTTTCTATTGATTCAAGCTCTAACACTTCTACTCCTGACCATGCAAGTATAAGAGAAATCTTAAGAGAAGACTGATAAACGTTTTGTAGGGAAGAGTGTGTCTGAGGTGGTGGTAGTGGTGGTGGTGGTGGTGGTGGTGGTGGTGGTGGTAGTGGTGGGAAGGATTGGAAAGAAGATGCGATTATAGATATATAGTCTTGAATGGGAAACTTGCTAGTCCATTGCACATATTTAAAAAACAGAAAACAGTTCTGGAGCCTTGAAGAAAGAATTATGGCCTTCAATTGTGAATAGATAAATATCCATGAAATGATGTTTTAATAAGATTGTTAATATGTTTGGATATGTAGAAATAGCATATTGGATATTTTTCTCTATTAAAAACTGAGAAAAAACGGAACTATTTTTAATGGGATAACATTTTTTTCATTGTTCAAAACTAGCATTTCATAGCACAAATACTGATTCTAAGTTTCATCTGTCAATGTTAATCTTTAATGAAAATTTATACATTTTAAGGTAGAAGATAAAAACCAAAAAGTTCAATTACATATATAAAAATTAAAGGAGCATAAATATGTACATCAACTGATAAATATTTAAGGTTAAATTATCATGGAATACCCTGAAAGAAGCTACAGTCGAGGAAAGTAAAATATTTCATTTACAGCTTTTATTAATTGAACAATTTCAGTTCTCTTATTCAAACACTCTAAGCATGTTGTTTTCTTACATAAATTCTTATAAACTAAGTATAATTGTTTTGGGTTTATAGGTGGGAAAGCTATACAACATACAGCGCTATATATGGCATGCTAAAAACTATTTTAACTTTATAAATAATATTCATTGCTATACATTTTATATTATTTTTTATTATTGACTATATTGTTTATTGTTTAATGATAACATATGAATTATATAGGATAAATTTATACTCCTATAATCTTTCTTCATGCAGTACTTACTTATCTTTACTATCAGTGAGTCAGTATGACAATATCTTTGTTGTTATTGATATCTATAAAATTATAGAAAATTAATTTTGAAAGAATGATATGGCCCCTATCTCATCCTTTTATTACAAAATGGGGAAAGAGATAATGAAAAGCCAAAGGGATTGTTAATAGTTTCATAGAGTTTTAAGGAAGACTCAGATTCCTCGGTTCTGATTGGAGGCTTCTCACACTATAATATACATGTGTAATCCCATTTCTTAATTTTTCCTGTCTTCCTTGGCTTCAATATAACCATCCTACCATCCATACCAGCTTTATATGACTTTTATTTCTTTTGAATTACACTCAAAATAATATATTTCATAGACTAACAACAGTAGACCTAGGTTTCTTTTTAACTTAAATTTTGTCTTCTTATTACAAGTTGCTTTCTGGTCCACGTCACACTACGAATAGTACAGATTAACATTTTAAAAACATCTACTGTCACAGTCATTCTTCCACATAAAATGTTGCCATGACAGTATATTGCATATAGTATTTTGTGGAACAGGATCATCACATCCTACTATATTTGCTTTGTTGATCACTATAACTAGGTTACTATCTTAGGTCAAAGTGAAACTAAAAATTCTAGTTCTTCTCACAACTGTCTGTCCTAAATGTGCTGAAGAAATGAATGTTCTCCCTTTTTTGTTTTTATATATTTTATTGTAATAGCAATGAATACTGATTTATTTCTATTTACTTGAAAAGTATTAATTATCCAACATTTTAGGACAAGATTTAATTTTTTAGTGATAAAGACATTCATCAGTACACCAATTGGTAGGACTGACATTTGCCTTTGTTCCTAAATACATTATTAATAGCAGTTTTAAATTGAATTATTATTTCTTAGTTTATATATATATATATATATATATATATATATTCAATTCACAATCAGATTTTAGGAAATATCTGAAAATGTCTGTAGCTAGAATACATTGTTTTCTTAGGCACCTGTTGTTCAGTTAATATCTATTGAGCATAATTATATGTTCCTCTTGGTAGATGAAAGAATATCTTTGGAAGCTACTTTGATCCCTGATTTGATTGACTCTATAGCACTTACACTTGCCAGGTTTGCATACTGCTTGTTTCTTGATGACTTCTTGGAATTTTAACATATTATGCAGCTTCCAGTATTGATTTATTTCAATAAAGAAATAATTTCTTTTCTGATTTTTATTTTCAAAATTAGAATATTCAAGATAAATTCAAAATTTTTATTTAGAAGGATGTCTGTGTTTCAGCAAGGGGTTGGCATCATGTTGCTGTCAATTTGTTTTTCTAACTATAAATGTAATATACTGTCCACTCAGAAACTCATGAGAGGGACTGTCAAAATTACACCTGATGAATAAAAATGATGTTACATAGTACTAATAGCCTGGATTATATTTGACAAGAAAATTTCATGAAAAGAGTTCAACATTGGGTCTCCTGCAGATCCCACCCTGAGACTTCCCCTGTGTCCCCTTCCTCAAGGGCTGCCTGCATGGCAGAGAAGATTTAAATAATTGGTGGAATACGCTTGGATGATCTATAAGTTTTAGAAGAAAGAACTGAAAAAATATGTTGTTACTCCATTTGGAAAGCCATCTAATGCCTTAGTTTTGGGAAAGATTACATTGTATACTTTTTGTAAGACAAAAGAGACACCACCATGCCTTCAAAAGTCAACTATCAAGTGAAAAAATGGACCTTAAAGGTAGAGGGCTGTGCATATGTCAAAGTGACCACAGTTTGAAGATCCTTGAGAAAGGCTATCCATTCTAGCAATAAGGTCATCATTGATCAGTTCAATGGTAGTTTATCCCTAAGGCCTCAGAGAAATGATGGAAGTCATTGGTAGAGAAGTGTTTCATATCCCAATGACTGAACGATTTGGTTCCCAACCAGGAGAGGTCCTCATAGAAACAGGTAAGAAGCTTAGACTTCAGATGTAATTCAAATGGGACAATAGTCACAATTGAGGGATTTGTTTCAGTTCATGGGCAGGAAGCTTTATACTCTGCATTTGGGGTGCAGGTGTTATTAATATTACCATTGTTCCAGAAGTAGTGCTTGCTAAGGAGACTAGAATTTGTTATAGAAGCATTGCCATGGCAACTGTTTATGATGGTTGGAAAGTGCATGAAGAAAACAGTGTCAGTTCATGGGGTTTAATGAACATGAAAAAAAATGACAATAAAGACAAAAGTGTAATTCTTACTATCTTATCTCAAATAGAATCAGTGGAACGGTCAGAAATGCTCTGTAACCTAAAGAACACATTACTGTTTTCTGTTTTACCACTAAGATACTAAGACATGGCTGACACAAGACTTTCTACTTCTTTGAGAAATTTTGCTTAAACCAAAATGGGAAAGAGGGGCAGCCATCATGTATCTGCCTGGAAAGAAAGAGTACACTCTGAGAGACTCAACCAAGATCCTGACCCCTATGGGACCCGGAAGGAAAACAGATGGCTGTAGAAATATAAGGGAACAAAGCTGGAGAACACATCAATTTCATTTCTTCCTATTATACCGACAACTAAGACTGGAGAGAACATCCACTTTCATACACTGATAATTGGTTCTGCCAACGCTTGATGCCCCAGTGTGGGGTGAATATCAGGGCAGAGGTAAGAAGGGGTGGGTGGGTGGGGGAACAACCTCTTAGAAGTAGGAGGAAGGGGTGGGATAGGGGGTTTATGGACAGGAAACCGGGAAAGGGGTACCATTTGAAATGTAAACTTAAAAAATTCAATAAAAAGCAAACAAAAAAGAGAATGAATATTAGCTCAAAATGAGACTATATGGTTGTAAATTCGCATCATTATTCCAGAGGCAGTTTTATACCATGCCTCTGAAGTTTAAAAATACTTAAAGTACTTTGGTACGAGAGGGATTGCTCTTGAAGAAGTTGTGGGAGATTCATTCAAAGAATCATATGTAAAGGACATTACCAATCATAGCAAAATATTCGAAACTATAAGTATATTAAAGAAATTAGATCTACTGTGCTAATGTTATACTTAGGCTATATAACAATGTTTTCTCACAAAGAAATGGTCAATCTTTTACTGTGCCTTTTTAAAAGTTTAAGTATAATCAAGTAAAAAAGTTGGAAAACTTAAAATGGACTTTAAGGAATTTGAAACTCTTTTGGTGGTGAAACAAAGATGGCTATATTATAACTATGTTGTATATGTGATTCAAGATAAATCAGGTAACTATCAGCCAAAAAAGTAAATAAAAATGCCATGTGAGGTAAAAGGAGTTTAACATTAATATGTATTTACATATAAATAAATGAAATAAGCTTTTAAAATCTTCGTTAAGTAGGATAATTCTTTGCAGGGCACTGTCTCTTATTTTGCTGAATAACACTAAATAGATGCCCGAATAAATTGATAAAATAGAACAAAATTTTAATGTAACTTTAACCTGTGTACTGCTTAGATAAAGGGTCAGTAAATGTCTTCAACAAAACTATAGAAGAAAACTTCCCTAATCTAAAGAAATAGTTGCCCATAAACATACAAGAAGCATACAGATTTCAGTAGATGGACCAGAAAAGGAATTCATCCCATCACTTAATAGTCAAAACTCCAAATGCACAAAACAAAGAAAGAATATTAAAAACAGTAAGGGAAAAAAGTCAAGTAAAATACAAAGGCAGACATATCAGAATTACACCAGACATCTCACCAGAGACTATGAAAGCCAGAAGATCCAGGGTAGATGTCATAAGACCCTATGAGAAGACAAATGCCAGGCCAGAATACAATATCCAGCAAAACTCTCAATTAACATAGATGCATAAACAAAGATATTCCATGACAAAACCAAATTTGCACAATATCTATCTAAAAATCCAGCCCTAAAACGGATAATAGATGGAAAACTACAACATAAGGAGGGAAACTCTACCTTAATACAAGCGAAAAAGTAATCTTGCAATGAATCCAAAAGAAGAGAGACATATAAACATAATTCCACCTATAACAACAAAAATAATAGGAAGTAACAATTACTAAAATTTAATATATCTTAGCATAAATGGACTAAATTCCCCAAAAAGGCCATAGACTAACAGACTTGATAAACAAAGAGCACACAGTATTTTGTTGCAAACAGGAAACACATCTCAAAGAGAAAGACAGCACTACCTCATAGTAAAAGACTGGAAAAAAACTTCTCAAGCAAATGGCCTAAAGAAATTAGCTGGAGTACCATACTAATATTGAATAAAATCGACTTTCAACCAGAAGTCATCAAAAAAGATAAGAAAGGACACTTCACATTCATCAAAGGAAAATTCCACCAAGATGATCTCTCAATGCTTAATATCTATGCTCCAAATGTAAGGGCACCTACATTCATTAAAGAAACCTTACTAAAGCTCAAATAACACATTGCACCTCACACAATAATAGTAAGAGATTTCAACACCCCACTCTCATATATATATATATATATATATATATATGTATATATATATGTTGATATATATATATATATATGTTGAACAATGCTCTACTCAGTTATAAATTTGTCTAGGAAGAAGTAAGGAAAGAAATTAAAGACTTGTAGAAGTTAAAGAAAATGAAGTAACATCATACCCAAACTTATGGGACACAATGAAAGCAGTACTAAGAGTAAAGCACATAGCTCTGAGTGCCTCCAAAAGGAAACAGGAGAGAGCATATTAATAGCAGCTTGACAGCACACCTAAAAGCTCTAGAATAAAAAGGAGCAAATATACCCATAAGGAAAGGAAGGTAGGAAATAATCAAACTCAGTGCTGAAATCAACCAAGTAGAAACAAAAAGGACTATACAAGGAATCAAGCCAACCAGGGGACAGTTCTTTGAGAAAATCAACAAGATAGATAAATCCTTAGCTAGACTAACCAGAGGTCACAGGGAGTTTATCCAAAATAACACAAACAGAAATGAAAAGGGAGACATAACAACGGAATCTGATGGAATTCAAAAAATCATTAGATCCTACTACAAAAGCCTATATTCAACAAAACTGGAAAATCTGAAGGAAATGGACAATTTTCTAGACAAATACCAGCTATTAAAGTTAAATCAGGAATATATAAACCATCTAAACAACCCCATAACTCCTAAAGAAATAGAAGCAGTTATTAAAAGTCTCTCAACCAAAAGAGCTCAGGAGAAGATGGGTTTAGTGCAGAATTCTATCAGAACTTCATAGAAGACTTCATACCAATACTCTGTAAACTATTCTACAAAATAGAAAGAGATAGAGCACTACCAAATTCCTTCTGTGAATCCTCAATTACATTTATACCTAAACCACACAGAGATACAACAAAGAAAGAGGACTTCAGACCAATTTCCCTTATGAATATTGATGCAAAAATAATCAATAAAATTCTCAGAAACCAAATCCAAGAACATATCAAAATGATCATCCATCACGATCAAGTAGACTTCATCCCAGGAATGTAGGGATAGTTCAATATATGGAAATCCATCAACGCAATCCATGATATAAACAAACTCAAAGGAAAAAGACACATGATCATTTATTTAGATGCTGAGAAAACACTTAATAAAATGCAACACCCCTTCATGATAAAAGTACTGGAAAAATCAGGAACTAAAGGCCCATACCTAAACACAGTTAAAGCAATATATATCATTCCAGTACCTAACATAAAACTAAAATCAGGGACTAGACAAGGCTGTGCACTCTCTCCCTAATTATGCAACATAGTATTGTAAGTCCTAGCCAGAGCAATCAGTCAACAAAACGAAGTCAAAGGGATATAAATTGGAAAGGAACAAGTCAAAATATCACTATTTGCAGATGATATGATAGTATGGTTAATGACCCCAAAAGATCCACCAGAGAAATACTAAGCCTGATAAACAACTTCAGCAAAGCGGCTGGGTATAAAATTAACTTGAAAAAATCAGTAGCCTTCCTTTACTCAAAGGATAAACAAGCTGAGAAAGAAATTAGGGAAATAACACCATTCACAAAAGTCCCAAATAAAATAAAAACCTTGGTATGACTTAACGAAGCAAGTGAAAGATCTGTATGACAAGAACTTCAAGTCTCTGAAGAAAGAAATTGAAGAAGATCTCAGAAGGAAAGACATCCTATGCTCATGGGTTGGCAGGATTAATATAGTAAAAATAGGCATTTTGCCAAAAGCAATAAACAAATTCAATGCAATCCCCATCAAAATTCCACCTCAGTTCTTCATAGAGTTATAAAAAGCAATTTGCAAATTCATTTGGAATAACAAAGAACCCAGTATAGTGAAAACTATCCTCAACAATAAAAGAGCTTCTGTGGGAATCACCATTCCTGACTTTAAGAAGTATTACAGAACAATATTGATAAAAGCTGTATGGTATTGATACAAAAACAGGCAGATAGATTAGTGGAATAGAATTGAAGACCCAGAAATGAATCCACACACCTATGGTCACTTGATTTTGACAAAGGAGGTAAAACCACACAATGGAAGAAAGATAGCATTTTCAATAAATGGTGCTGGTTCAACTGGAGGTCAGCATGTAGAAGAATGCAAATATATTCATTCTTATCACCATGTACAAAGCTTAAGTCCAAGTGGATCAAGGACCTCCACATCATACCAGATACACTCAAACTAATAGAAGAAAAAGTGGGGAAGATTCTCAATCACATGGGCACTGGAGAAACTTTCCTGAGCATATCACCAATGGCTTATACTCTAAGATCAAGAATCAACAAATGGGAACTCATAAATTGCAAAGCCTCTGTAAGGCAATGAACACTGTCAATAGGGAAATCATTTACCAACAAATTGGAAAAATTTATTGACCAATCCTTCATCTGATAGAAGGCTAATATCCAAAATATACAAAGAACTCAAGAAGTTAGTCTCCAGAATGAAATAACCCTATCAAAAATGATGTACAGAGCTATACAATAATTTTCAGCTCAGGAATATCGAATGGCTGAGTAGTACAAAAAGAACTGCTCAACATCCGTAGTCTTCAGGGAAATGCAAATCAAAACAACCTTGAGATCCCACCTCACACCAGCCACAATGATTAAGATCAAAAACTCAGATGACAACAGATGCTGGCAAGAATGTGGAGAAAGAGGAACACTCCTCCATTGTTGGTGGGATTGCAAACTGGTACAACCACTCTGGAAATCAGTCTGGAGGTTCCTCAGAAAATCAGACATTGCACTACCTGAGGACACAACTATACCTCTCTTGGGCATATACCCAAAAGATGCTCCAACATATAACCAAGAGACATGCTCCACTACCTTCATAACAGCCTTATTTATAAGAACCAGAAGCTGAAAAGAACCCAGATGCCCCTCATCAGAAGAATGGATACAGAAAATGTGGTACAACTATACAATAGAGTACTAATCAGCTATCAAAATCAATGACTTCATGAAATTCATATGTAAATACATTGAACTAGAATAATATCATCCTGAATGATGTAACCCAATCACAGAAAAACACACATTGTGTGCATTCACCGATTAGTGGATATTAGCCCAAATGCTCAAATTACCCAAGATACAATCCACATACCACATGAAGCTCAAGAAGGAGGACAGCCAAAGTGTGAATGCTTCTGTCCTTCTTAAAAGGTAGAACAACAATATCCATAGTAGGGTACATGCAGGCAAAGTTTGGAACAGTGGCTGAAGGAAAGGTCACTCAGAACCTATCATATACACACACACAAACACACACACACACACACACACACACACACACACAGAGCCACAAAAACTAGATCAGATTGATAAAGCTAAGTAAGTGCAAGCTTACAGGAGCCAGATATAGATGTCTTCTGAAAGACACAGCCAGATCATGTGAAATACAGAGGGAAATGTTATCAGCAAACCATCGAACTGAGACCGGGATCCCCATTGGAGGAATTAGAGAAAGGATTGAAGGAGCTAAAGGGGCTTGCAAACATGTAAGAACAACAATGCCAATCAGCCAGAACTCCCAGGGACTAAACCACTACCCAAAGACCCATGGACTGACCCATGGCTCTAGCTACATATGTAGCAGAGGTTGGCCTTGTTGAGCACCAGTGGAAGGGGAAGCCCTTGGATCTGCCAAAATTGGAAATGTCGGGCAGGGGTGGAAGTGAGGGTGGATGGGGAGGGGATCACCATTGCAGCAGAAGGGCAGGGGAATGGTTTAGGGAGCTTATGTCCGGGAAACCCGGAAAGGGAATAACATTCAAAATCCAAATAAAAATCCAATAAAAGAATAAAAGAAGACAAAAATATTCAATAGGCATACAGAAGTACATGTTTTTAATACAAAAATAAGGATAACTTTAGCCAAAAATTAATTATTTCTAGTATCTTATTTTATGGTCCAGCAGTATAAATATATAAAAATTAAATTATTTTAAAGAGCACATTGAAATGTGTACCATCAACAGTTTAATTCCATTTCCAATATGGACATGCTCTTTGACTTTGCAAAATTTCACTATAAAGCTACACTAATGGACTCCCAGTTGAAAATATTGTGTTGCACATATCTATAGCTGGGAGTATTGGGGACAGGATCACAAAATGCCACTTTCCACTTTCTGCCACCACATTCAAATACTAAGTTCAGATTCAAAATTATTTCCTTTGGGGAACCTGGTAGGTCAATAATGCCAAGGTATTTTCAATAACCCATTTGGAAGCACACAATGAAATAAAAAATTGAAATTACTTTCTACATAGTATTTCTTTGTCATAAAGCACAAATAAAAACATTATATGAAGTACTATTTTATTAAATGTCACGCAGTATTAATGGTTTCATCATTCTGGTAGGTACTATCTTCAAAATGGTTCACAATTGTTCAAAGTAGCTAATAGGTTCAGAATCAATGTCAGCAACCAAAAACTAAAATTTGGAAGATATAAAAGTCCTTAAGAAGGAAAGAAAAACGTGGAGTCAGTTTTGCTTGATGTCTATTTATCTATGTACCTAAAGTTTGTGGTCCTTTCAGCAGTTGGTTGTTATTAACTAGCTCTGATAGGTAATCAAGAGGAATGGATAAAATCCTTTGTTATTCTTAGAGTCTCTGGGGGCTTTCATGGTGAATGACTGAGTAGAAGGCATCCGATACTTGCCTTGCAGGACTTTGGTTATTAATAGGCATGTAGGCAATTGCCCTTTTTAATCTCCAGCTTTTGACTTGGCTTACCAGGTAGTAGTTTTCTATTTGAACTTGGTTGGAAACTTTTTTTCTGTAAGCCAGGTTTCACAGTGTCAGGAGGTAAAATTCAAGATGAACAGGAGAAAAAACTTAGTTAATAGTCTTAGCTAAGAACCCTTTAAACTATAATTTCAACCTATAAAATAATGAGACCATTGGCACAATAGTAAGACAGTTATAATGTGAACTACTCAAGTGAAACCTTTGTTTGGCTGAAACAATGGATACCACTTAGCTGGAGGTAAGAATCTGGTGGTAATTAAGAAGAGAGAAGCACTCCTGAAACTAAACCTTTTCAGTAATGTTCCCTCTGGATTAGCAAACACAACCCATGATCCAACCGGGTCATGAAGAGTTGAGGCTTGAGAGGCCATTGGCCATTGCAGTCTCAGCTTCCATAGAAGCCTTTGGCACCATATGACTGAGTAGATCCCACAAAGAATATATATATATATATATATATATATATATATATATATATATATATATATATATATACATATGTATATATATATACATACATACATATAAAATAAAGACTCCAGAAATTTGAAGGTGCTAAAAATATGAGATGACAACAAACAACAGTAAAAGCAGTGTGCTACAGCCTACCTGAGCCTATGGAAGGAATATTCTATGTGTGCTATAACAAGTTCTTTGGTGAACAGAAAATTATGAGGAAAAAGACTTAATTTACTGCCTTAAAAATACATAAAACATGCTTAAATAATAAAAACACACAATGTTGTTCAGGCCTTGCATGATAGATAATAAAGAATACTTAATTATGAAAACAATCTTTCATTAAATAAGCCCTAGTATTGTCCAAACATAGTGTTTGGAGAAGTTTTGGCTAAACAGAGAGTATGAAATACAAACAGATCTTGATATATATTGTCGTAATTCAAATGAAATTTTGCATTCAGAGGAATCAAGGCATCTAGAATTCACAAGGCAGAATATTATAGAAGAAAGAGCTATTCAGGAAGACAAAGATTTGGAGACAGTTTACAGAAATGCTGAAAATAGTTTACTTCTACTGAGCCTTGTGGGAAGAAATTCTGAAACTGTAAAGGCATTTATTTTTTTCAGCAGTGTGATAACATTTTTCTAAAGCTGATGTCTAGTGTAGACATTGTTAATCTGACATATATGTATGACATAAAATGGTCAAATGTTCTCAAAGTAATTTTCTAGCATCCTAAAGTAAATTTATATTGTTGAAAGGAAGACAAAAATATTGATTAGATACAAAAATAATATTAAATTGGAAAAAGAGTAGAAACTGTCAAAACAGAAATTTAAAGACAAAATTTAAAAACCTTACAAGGAATCTCTCATCAGTAGGCAAAAGGAATGACAGGTATGAAAATAATTGCTATCTTTCACCATTTTTATTTAGTATTTGATTGGAGGTCTTCACCAATATTATGAAGAAAAAACCTTGCAAATCATAAAGGAAAGAAAATAGTTTAAATGTCATTACCTGCAAATACCATGATCATTTATGTGGAAAACAGGACATCTATAAAACTGGTACAAGATGTAACAGATTCAGCAAGGTAGCACAATACATAATCAGTAATCAGTACACAAACACACACACACATACACACACACACACACACTTACACACACACATGCACAAACAAATACGAACACAAACACACACATACAATTCATACCTATATTATACCCAGGAAGATTTAGAATAGAAAGTGTCATTTCTTGGAGCATTTAAATATTAAATTATTAGAGATAAACTTAAGAAAGTAAGTATAATTTTAACAACTAGAACTTAATATCATTGCAAGGATGATTTTTATGAAATATACCATTTTACTAAGTTGGATACAGTGTTATTTATATTTATTTTCTCCTGATGCTTATTTACAGATTGGTCACAATGATTGTTAAAATTCTAGTCACTCTGTTGTGTTTATTGACAATATGAAGAAGAAAGAGCAGAATATCCAATTTGGATAATGATTAAAAAATTTGAAAGACCTATTATTGCTTCTCCATCTAATACAAATGTACAGTAATTAAAGCAGTCTGGTATTAACTTAAAGATAAATAGATTTGTAAATCAGTGAAGTGGAATTTAGAGTCCCTAAAAGGATCCATACAAATATGCTAAATTGATTTTTGTCCACAACACAAAGGATATTCACTGAGGGAATTCAGCCACTTTTCAGGAAACAATCTGAGGACAATTGAGCATTCAGACTGTCAAAGGCCACCCTCAGTTTTACCTCATGCTATATGTGTAAACACTAATTAAGACTGTGTATAAACTTACATATAAAAAGCATGCACTATAAAACGATACGGGTTACTACATCAAATTCTTTAAAACTTAAAAAGTTACTGTAAAATGAATGAAAATGTGAGCCACAGATTCACAGAAAATATTTGGAAAACATATATATCCAACTGAGAACCTCTGGATATCTGGATGTGTGTGTGTGTGTGTGTGTGTGTGTGTGTGTGTGTGTGTGTGTGTGTGTGTGTGTGTGTGAATAATAAAGAAAAACTGCCTGACAGAAAACATTTTAACAGGTACTTTGCCAAACAATATGAGCAGATCAAGTATGCCCATGATAAGATATTCAACAGCTGTTCAATATACTTGGTCATTAGGATAATAAAATTTGAATCACAGCTTGATGTCACTGTACAATAATTAATATGTAATATAGTTATAATTCAAACCATACCAAATATTGGTGAGAATTCAGAGTATTAGTCATTCCACACATTAATGTTGATAACATAATACATCTGCTTTGTAAAACAATATCTATTAGGTTTTCAGGCTTGTCCTAATAAAATGTGACAAACAGAGCCACTTTAAAAACAACTCAGAAATTTATTTCTGAACAATTTTAAAAGCCAGACATTTGGAATCAAGATGTCAGTTGCTCCAGCTCTACTCCCATAGTTTAGTGGAGAAAGCCCTTTCTTGTTTCTTCCAGCATCTAGCAGCTTCAGACATTCTTGGCTATACAGTGTCCGTACAACTGCAATCTCTGCCACTGTCTTCTCCAAGCCTCATTTTCTACTAACTCTCCACTTCTGTTTCTCACAATGACACTTTATATTTAGAGCTTATCTGTATGAAATATAAAGATCCCATCTTGACTTACTAGAGCAGGTAAGGAATCTTTGTCCAAATACTGTTAAATTTACCAATGTAGATATAAATTATTGGAATATAATAATCAATTCATTATATGTGGTTAGATAGAATCCTTAAACTAAAAATGTAATATACTTAACATTTAACATTGAGCTAACCATTCTACTCCTGTGTACTTCTCAAAAGAAAACACATAGCTCAGTAAAGACCCATGTATTTATATCAGCCTTAATTGTAATATGAAAATGTACTACAGTATATAAATGGACAGCATTTATTCACATAGTTGGATATTATTTAGCACCTTAAGCAACAACAGAATGGAAATTAATCATTCTGAATTCTCTGAAGTGATGACATTAGTACACATTCATTAACTAGATTTGAAGTCAAATGAGAAAACATACTGTATGAAACCGTTTACTTGAAAGTTGTGCTAACCATTAATGACAAAAACAGATCAGTGGTAACCTGTGAATATGGGATGTAAAAGAATCCTTTATTCACATGATGTAATTGTCATCTCAGAGGCTTATTGTTGAATAAACTCACTCTTTTTTCACTCTCTCTGAACTTTGGGCGGTTGGTTCAACTTAGCACTTTTGCTTCAAACTCTTCTCCAAGCTAATTGATTCAGTTTGGCTTCCCTCAGCTTCTCACTGAATTTCCCTGCTTGGAATCAAACTAACCCTGGTAATTTGTCCTAATCTTCTGGCTTCTTATTTTCTGGCTTCAACAGTCTCTGATGATTTGCACAGCATTGTATGAGCAAATTTAGCTCCATTGCATTGAACTCAACTGCCCTGACTCCCAACTCACTGAATCTCTCTCCCTGTGCTGCTCTTAAATAGCTTTTCTTTTCTTTGTTGTTCTTATAAAAGATGGGCATATGCTATCTCATTTTATCGCATCATTCTCTGATTCATCACTCTGCCCTCAATTAAGCTTCAGTTTCAAAGATGGCTACTTCCTTCTACAAGCTAATTTTACATTAAAGTCTGGACTAAGGGCATGTATATGTCAAATCACATATAGCTATGGCTTTGAATGTGATCACTTGACAGAGGAGCCATGTTGCTGAATTAAAATCCCTCTAAAATTGGAGGTGAGCAAGAAGAAATACCAAAAAAGCAAGAAGAGGATTTTAGTAATGACACATTTATTCATTATCTTTAAAGGTATGCATTATTTGTTTTTATCTGTGCAAGTGTTTTATTCACATGAATGTATGTATACTCTATGTGTTTTGTGCTTAAGAGACCCAAAGGGGCATAGAATCCCTAAGAACTCCAGTTACCAATGGTTGTGAAATATCATGTAGGTGCTGGGGGTGGAATACTGGTCCTCTACAAAAGTAAAATGTTTTAACCACTGGGGTATCTCTGTCTGTGATTCATTGTCTTGCTTTAATGATGGCTTTACATGTGTGCACAAAGTCAAAATATTTCTGCTTATATAACTAAAACATTAAGATTATTTTGAATATGTCAACAAAACAATAAGGATGAAATTTAGAAATTTCAAAATTTCAAATACAATTCTTAGTAATTTTACAATCAGCCTTTCCCCTGGGACTATGAATGGTGAGGTGTTTTATGCATATTTAGTCTTATTACGTTCTACTTCTGTCAGAGGCTCTGTGATTTATCAGTCTCAGTGGCTACATCAGTGGCCTTACTAGTGCACCGAAGTCTATAGTCTATTCCTTTCTTGTTGGCTTTCCTTCCATCACTAGATATAGAAACCATTCCATTCATATCTTTCTTTAAGACTAATTCCATGTCATTTCTTCCTACCAACGAAATTATTCCCTTTAATTTTTCCTCAACTCTTGCTTTGAAAAATCTCAGTATTCCAAACACATTTAGGTAACACAAGGAAGAGCATTTTCACTTAAATTCCTTAACGCTGTACTTCATTTTCTCCAGTGACCACATTAGCATCACTTAGTTAATTAGTTCATCTCTCTATCCTCTAAGCAAGCTCAGAGAATTTCTCTTTGAAGAGATGAAGTATGGTACCTAAAAGTGTCAGGAGCAATCCTAGAGAATGCAAGTGCATCGTAGAAGTAATGGCAGATGGCGTGAGAGAATCTGGGAGGACATGTGGGTTACTAAGGCTAGACATCAGATGTGTCTTACGAATAGAGTTCAATTTGTCCAGAGCCAGATTAGCAAAAATAATTTCTCATGAAAACATATATCTAAAACCTTGAATAGAAGCACACAGAACTAGCTCAGAATGCCGGAGATGATTAAGGTGAATGGCATCACTGAGCAACATACCCTTTTCCTATTCAAATTTCATTTTTCATTTTTTTCATGCAGAATTCTCTCTGAGTCTATGGAATTCAGGGGGAGTTCAGGGAATGAATAATGTACATGTAATTTTTAGATGGAAAAATCTATAATCTCTAATAGTGTACATTACCCATATGTCACTAAATATTGAAGTTAATGAGTATTTGAATGATAATTTCATTTGTTTTTGATCTTGAATGCTCTACAGAGTGTTCACTTGTGTATATTTATACTTCCATAAAAATAAACTGATCTTGGGTATAAGATTGACACTATTTAGAAAATAGAGAAAAGGTTGTACCATTAAAGCTCCAGTTATGGATTCTACAATGCTGAATATGAAGGCAATTTCTATATCATATACATCTAGTCCATCTGTAAATATGGTTTGGAAGGCAGATCTATCATGAAACTAGACTTTTTATTTGCATGATGCTTTTCTAAACTTTGGAAGGGTCCTAATAATATCTTCATAAAGTCACATATTGTACAAAATTTGAGAATATTTTTTTATTTCAATGAAATTTCCCTCAACTGTATATGTTTCAACTCTTATACCCAGTTGTAGTAGGCACATGCATTTAATCCTAGCACTTGGGAGGCAGAGGCAGGCAAATCTCTGAGATCAAGTTTAGCCTGACTTACAGAGCAAGTTACAGTCAAGACCATATGGAGAACCCTGTCTCAAAAAACCAAAAGGAAACAAACAACAGTATTGGTAGCCTGAGATAAGAGAATCACAAGTTCAAAGACAGTCTGGGCTATATACAAGTTACAGGACAATCTGGGATATGCTGTTAAAAGAATCCAATTTAGGAAGAAATCTGCATCATTTGGATACGGGGGTAAATGGATGAATAAAAAATCAAATGGCCAATACCACATCTCTACTACTCACTATCTCTACTCTACCATATTTTTCTAAGATAGTGTCTGTCAAATGAGTTGTACCAAAGCTATTCCATCTATTTACTGAATGTACAGACTTTCTGTGTGGGAAGAACGAAATGGACACAATTAGGGTCCTCTAGGAAGAAAACCACAATTTAGAAAATGCCTTCTCCAGTTTGACCTCTATGCAAGTCTATAGGTATTTTTTGATTAATAATCAATGTGACAGGGCCCAGCACCTGGAGCAGTTAACACTGCTGGGCAAGAGGTCCTAGGTTGCATACAAAAGCAGGTTGGGCATGCCATGGGGGGCAACTCATTAAGTAGTATTCTTGCATTCTCTCTGCTTCAATCCCTGTCTTGTTTCCTGCTCTGACTTCCTTTTATGATGAACTGTACCCTGTAAAATTAAATCAGTCCTTCCTTCCCTAATTAGATTTTGGTTCTGATTTTTAACATAGCACCAGGAAATCAGTATGCAATCATACATACAGAGAATTTATACTATGTATTAATCAGTGAAGGTCTATAATATTGATGCAAAGAACAGACCATTGACTTGGAAAAGATTGTTGGCTCACACGATTTCTTTAATTCACCAAGGCATTGTGGGTACATTATTGAGTCAGATGGCAAAGCCTTCAGTTTATTTTGCGAAGACAATATAGCTATGGTAAAATAACACAATGTTTGTTGGCATTACCCTAATTAGTATTCATTCCACTCTTTCCAACTCACAGCAAACCAGCAAATAGAGGAAATTGGTTTGCCAGAGCAGAATTTCTTAAAGAAAATGAAAATTGAAGGTGGCTTTGCGATGTCAAAATAAGTTTCTGTACAGCTCACAGGTTAGCCAAAGCAAGGGAAAGCATTTCCTAATGGTGAGTAAAGTTTGTATTATTGGAGTCTTTCCATTGAAGAGAGTTGTGTGAAGTGGTAATAACATTGGTAGCTCAAAGAAGTCAATTAAAAACAAAACACAAAGGGAACTGGCAGTCCTGGGGACACCCACTTGGAATCACGGTGCTCAGTATGCAGTGGCAGGTTAAAGAGTAGGAGCCAGCCCAGACTAACTAGGATGCTCCTCTTGTCTCAACCAATACCCAGCAACAACAAGGAAACCAAGGGTAAAAAGCAGCAGTTCAAAAAAAAAAAAAAAAAAAAAACAACTTCCCTTAGTTCTTTTTCAGCTTTTACCCATTCACAGACTTTAACAATGGTCAGTCATTATTTACTTCAATAGTTAAAAGAAAATTTGAAGTAGCAAAGCAATTGATGTCCATGAACCCATGGATAATATACATAGACCACAGTCACAAAACAAATTTCTTTTCCACAGAGATTCTGAAAGCACAAACAGCACAACCTGATATAGAATCTAGTAAATGTCAAAATAGATGTTGCTAGAAATGTGTGAAGCGGAAAGGGTTAAATAAAATTTAAGTAGTAGAAGAATATGAGTTATTTAAAGTACACTTATATTTATTATGTTTCAAAGTACATTGTAGAAAGTATATAAATTTCTTTCACTCCTCTTCCTTATCCATTCTCAAGATTAAAGCACAATACTCTGGCTTGTTTCCAACACAGTCATAAAAAGAATCATCATCAAAAAACAATTTGTTATGGAAATGTTTAGTCCATGGTATACTTGTAGGTAATGGTCCATCATGGGAAAATGGGACAGGAACTCAAGGCAGTAAACTTGGGGCAGGAACTGAAGCAGAAGGAATAGGAAGAAATCACTTCCTCACTTGTCAACTCATGCCTTGCTTTCTTATACAACCCAGGACCATCTGCTGAAGGTGACATCACCCACGGGTCAGTTGAATCTTCCCACTTCAATTATTAACTAAGGAAACATCCCTCACAGACTTGTCTAAAGGTCAATCTCTTGAGGATATTTTCTCAGGTGAGGTGCTCCCCTTCTTAAATGATTCTGGCTTGTGTCAAGTTGACAAAAAGATCTAACAAGAGCAATATACTAGGAGTCATCTAGTTTTATCATGAATTTTTAAACTCAGATGTGACAGTGAAATTTTGTGAATAATCATTGCTTTAAGTTATTATTTGAAAGACTTTGGGAATTTGGCATGCTTTTGCTGCCTACTTGATAATATTTCTTATAGAATTCAGACTACTAATCACAAGGCAAAGGAACACTTATATTTGAAACTTACAGTATAATCACCATTTAAAGATAACCTTTAATTGAATCATGGAAAGATGGTCTATTTACTCCTCACCTAATACAAATTCAAACAAGAAAATCCATGTTTCCCCACTAATTTACAGTAGACATGTTTACTATAAATGGAGGATAGTTTCTTAAGTATTTTCCCAACTCTGATGCAAACATAGAATAAAATGTCCATTTTTTCAAAAGACAAACTATGCAATGGAGAAGCATTTCCCTTTCAAGAGGCAATGGTTAATTTGCCATTTTTAACATGCTAAACTGAAGATATCAAAAGAAAGCTATAGGGGCTGAAGAGATAGCCTACTGGTTAAGAGGACTTGCTGCCCTTCCATAGAAACAAAATGTGGTTTCCAGTACCCATACCAGGTGACTTACAGCTGCCTGTAAGTCCAGCTTCAGAAGATCAAAAGACTCTGTCCTTTCTAGACATCTGCATTCATGTGTACATACCCACAGGCAGACACACATGCCCCTACACATAATATGAAAACAATAGAAATGAATTTTTAAAATCCTAATAATGTATAGTGCATTAAGTTAGGAAATCATCAAAAAGACTTACTATGACTGTAATAAACAAGGCAGGCACATTCTCTGTCTTATGTTATCTGGGGCACTGAAAAGTGCTGGCTGTTCTATTTCTCCACTTGTTTCTCTACTTAACTGTCTCCCCATAACCTGAACCGAAGTATACCTTTATTTGGCAAACAACCAATAATGAAAGGAGAATGCATACATTATGGATGAGCTTGCTTCTGAATTAAAAATCCAGATACATGCATGTATATAAATAGTCTACCTTTACCTGTGGAGATGGCATTGCTTTAATGAAAACGGAAAATCTGGAGTGATTATTTGTAGAGTTATACTACCCCAAATGTAATTACAACATAAATTGGGAGAAAGAATATAAACTTCAGGGTATGCAATGAAGAATACAACCCCCCTTGGCTTCTTTTTGAATAGCAATTCTACTGGAGAAGAGAAAATCCAAATGAAGCAACAACTTGAGCATAGTTCATTTACTCTTCGATATTCAGCACTGTCATTGACTTCTGAGTCATCAGCTCATTTTCTGTCTTGTGATGTTCGTTCAACCTGAAGAATTTCTTGATAGGACTAAACAACTACCCTCAATTTGTCTTTTGTCAAGAGTTCATTTCGATGTTTATTAAAAAACAAAACTGCAGCCTGAACACCACCTAGCAACTCACTTTCTTGGATTACTCACAACCAGGCAACAAAGTAAGCTAATGAGAGGAAATCAGAGAAAGTGCACTATTAGATTTATTCTTTTTTAAGGCAGAGGGCTTGAAGGCTGGCTTGCTGACCTGATTTTTTCCTGAGCACACAAAGTATATAAATATGAAGTTGGAAAACTATGAACATATTTCTATAGGTAGGTGGAAAATGCACTGTTACTCCTTTCAATAAAATTATTTGAGAACATTGTGGGAGGCTATTGTTTAGTTGCCACCATTAACAAAATCTCTTAAAATCTATTAGAAGGTTTTAACAACCATGCATTTTACCTTTTGGCGGGTGAAAAGAAAACTGATGTCTCTTCTGACATACTAAAAATAACCTAAAGAGAGACACCAGAGCCCCCAGACCACATACACCTCTGCAGTCTCTGGCTGGCTTGTATAAATTAAGACTCAAACAAATAACAGTATTGTAACTAGGAGAAAAGGAACTTAATGCAAGGTGTCAAGATTACATGAGATTGAGCAAAATGATTCCTCTTCTTTACATCATTCCCATAGAAGTCCAAAAATGCTCCATTTGAGAGACTCAGAGATGATAGACAACCTAACAGTAAGAAATACCTTGTCAAATTATTTCTGGCAAATATTAACAATACGCCAAGGAAAGAACTCCACGCATTGCAGCAGTTTATTCTGATGAGCAATCTCTTCTTCGATTCAGAATGTCTTAAAAGACAAAAATCACTACAGTTGTGTGTCAAGGATTCACTGATCTTTTAAATATGATTGAACTTTAAATTCACCGTGAGGAACTAAAAAGTACAGGAATAATTTCAACCTCTGCACATGTTACTTCATATAGTTAATGTGGTAGTCTCCTTTATCTGACAGTTTGCATTTCATAGTTGGAGTGACCTGTTGGCAGCTACAATTGGAAATATTATAGGACACTCCAGACATAATTGATCTGTAAGTTTTAAATAATGCACCATTCTGAATACTGGGACAGAACACCTATGATGTTCCATTCTGTCCTTCATCATCTTGCGTGTTATGTGAATCTCACCTTTGTCTCTCATATAACAAGATTCTCTGTACTACTTACCTGGTACATGCTTAACAGTCATCTCAGCAATCATATTGCCAGTCGTAGTATTTATAGTACCACATGTGTTTAAAAAAAAAGGATAACAGTAGTCAAATGCTATACTTCATTGCACATATCATTAATCTCACACTCCTAAATACATAAGAATTTTACCATGTCATATTATCACAAGAAAATTAAAAGTACAATTAGATATTCTGACAACAAAAAGAGATACCAAATCATTAACCTTCATTATAGTATATTATAACTTCTATTTTGTTACTATTTGTGTATATAACTTTCTTACTCTAATTTATCAATCAAATTTTATCAAATAATTTATGCATAAGAAAAAAATCATAGTATTCACAAAGCTTAGTATTCTCTAAAGTATTCTCAGATATCCACTGGGGTGTTTAATAAATATATTTCAGGCCTTGAGGGTTGCTACTATGTATGCATTGGTTGTGGCTGAGTCAAAGATAATAATTCAATTTTTGAATGTTATTACATATTTTAAGATTTTTTAACACATTTTTTCTCATGTAACTTGAAGTATGTGAATAACATCAAAGAAAGTTATAAGAAGTTTACCATAGTCAAATTTAATATTAATAAGTATTACATTAATAATTATAATCTATGATGCCAGGAAAATTCAACATTATTTTATAATCCTATATAGAATATAATACAATTTTATGAAGCAATGCTATAACATTAAAGTAATGTTATAGTTAAAATTGGTACTTTTGAATTTATTAAACATTTTCTCCACAAATTACATAATTCTAATCATTCTGGTGATGCCTTAAGAAGTAATGGTGCTATAAATTTTGTGGGCTCTCTCACTTGCATACACACAGACAAAAGATTAAAATTCAATTTAACTTACTTACTAAATGTTTATTTATATGCAAATTCTTGTCAAGATGCTGTGAAGGTGAATATCTCAAATGAGTGAAATATAGGCATTGTCTTAAAAAGCACTGGCATAAAAAAAAAGCACTGGCATAAATAGGAAAATAAGATACATTATAAACAACATATATATATTATATATGTATATATATATATATATATGAGTACATCTATGCAGGCAGACACATACATTCACACACAAATTTTTAGGTTAATAGAGATTTAACCCTAGACAAATATACCCCCATCTTTTTGCACTATGTTCCTTTGTGACAGGATCTCATTAGATTGTTTATATTGAAATTAAAGATGTGTTCTACCTGTATTAACCTATGTAGCAGGTGAGACTATACATACATTTGCATCTCCTAGCTCAAATTCAATTTCTTTGCTGTTCTTGTTGTTTATGCTGGTGGTGCTGTTGTTCCTTTAACATTTTTTTTCCTTTAGCTCCCAAAGACTAAACCACCAACCAAAGAGTACACATGGAGGACACATGGCTCCAGCTGCATAGGTAACATCACTGGGAGAAGAGGCCCTTGTTCCTGTGGACACTTGATGCTCCAGTGTAGGGGAATGCCAGAGGGGTAAGGCAGAAGTGAAGGGGAGCACCCTCTTAGTAGCATGGGGAGGAGGGTTGGATATGGGGTTTGTGGACAGGAAGCAGGGAAGGTGGTAACATTTGAAATGTAAGTAAATAAAATAACCAATAAAAATAACTAAAAACATACTCTTTGTTTGCATAACATATACTGATTTTGATTTCCACTCCTTTTACTTTTCCAAGTTCTTCCCCACCTTTCTTCTCATCTGGATCCCCCTTTCTATCTCTCAATAGAAAATTGACAGCCATCTAAGGGATAAAAATAACATGAAATATAATAAGATAAAACAAAGCTAACACATTAGAATAGGACAAATCAAACAAACAGAAGGGAAAGAGCCCAAGAAAAGGCATATGAAACATAATAGATGTAGAAATTCACTCATTTGCCCATTCAGGAATCCCATAAAACTACAAAACTGAGAACTCAAAGGAATTGTTCTGTTCTGTTGGTCATTAACCGCTAGGCATGCAGCCTATCCCTTGTTTTCTCAGTGAGACCTCTTGGAGAAAACTAAATTTTCATTTACCAGTGGTTATTAATTGGATATAGCTTCTGAGTTAGGGATGGGGCATATATCCACTTTTTCTTTCAGCTCAAGGACCCCATCTTGTGCAGGTCCATGTAGGCTGTACACATGCTGCCTCTGTCTCTGTGAATTAATACATACAATAATCCTGTTGACATAGATTGTTTTGTTTCCTTATTGTCCCTAATCTACTCCAGCTTTTACATCCTTTCTATCTCCTCTTCAGTAGAGTTCCCCAGACTCTTAGGAAGGTAATTTGATAGAGATGTACCATTTAGAGTGTTTCAAGGTCTCTCCATCTCTGTATATTTCCTGTCACTGGGTCTTTGTATGTTTTTATCTGCTGCAGGAGAAACTTTCTGTAATGATGGCTGAGATGTGCACTGATCTTTAAATATAACAGAATATCACTGGGAGTCATTTCATTGCTGTGTTCTTAGTGTAGCTGGAGCGTTGGTTTTATCCAAGTTCCCTGTACTATGGAGTCTCATATTCTTGGTCACCAAGCAGTAGTGGATATGGGTTCCATCTTGATGAGAGGCTGTAAGTCAAATCTAATATTGGTTGGTTATTCACACAACCTTTGGGCCATCATTGCCCTAGCATATTTTCTAGGCAAGACACCGTTGTAGATCAAAACGTTTGTAGATAAATTTATATTTATTTTTTGTAGCATACAGATTACCTGCCTGTACCTAAGGGTCTAGTACATATTGGATAAGACTCTGTATAGGTAGCAACTTTACTGCTCCAAGTTCAATGTATTGTGTAGATGCTGTCTTCAGCAATAGGGCATTGCCATAAGTGTGTGGGAAAAAAAAACAATAGTCTTGGCAATAGCCTACATTGTTTATGGGTTCCCAAGGGAACCCTTTCACCAACTTAATAAGATGTAACCCATTACAAAGTATTGGAATCTGCATTTGGTGACAAGAGATGTCCAGGCGAAGTTCAGTCTCCATCATTATTTGGCTATTTCATTTAGATTGTCTTCATACACATAAATATTTTAGGAAGCTTCAACTATGTTAGGTTTTCTTACTACATCTTAAAAGGTTCTTAATTTTAGCTATCCTTCTCCTTATTCCCTTCCTCATTCCTTTGCCTTTCATTTCCCTACTTGGTTTTTCTAATTTGGTCCTCACATTCATCCAAACATACATCCATCTTTCCATCTATAACTACATATGTTATTCCTCTTATCTAACAATATCTATTTGTAACTCTAAAGCCCCTTCTCTATACGTACCTCATGAGGTTCTAAGGATTATACCTTGGTTATTATTAACTTAATGGATACAATCAACATATATGTGAATATGAAACTTTCTATGTCTGGGTTACCTCACTCAGGAATATTTTTTACTTTCTATTTACTCACATATTTCATGATTTCTTTTTAAAATTTTAACTACTGAAAAATTCTCTGTTGTGTAAATTTACCACATTTTCTTTATCCACTCATCTGTTGTGGAACAGCTATGTTATTTTCATTTTCTGACTATTATGAATAGAGAAGCAACAAAAATGCTTGAGAAACTGCCTCTGTGGTATTTGGGTCTATGCCCGGAAGTGGTATAGTTGAGTCTTGAGGTACATCCATTCTCATATCCCTGAGGGACTGCTACTGACTACAACACATGGGCAAATGACTTTTGATATAGAATCCAGAAACACATACTTAATAAAAGACAAAATCTTTGACAAATGGTTCTGCTCAAACTAGATACTTGAATCAACAAAAATCCAAATAAATCCATATATATTACCATACACATAACTCAATTCTAAGTGGATCAAAGACCTCAACATAAAACCAGATATACACTACATCTGATAGAAAATGGGGAATAACCTTAAAGTCAGTTGCACAAAAAAAGACATTTTAAACAAAACACCATCGTCACAGACAGGCAATAATATAAGCGGCTAATATATGGGACCTCAGAAAACTGAGAAGCTTCACCCAAAGCATATGCACCATTCAAACTAAACAGCAGGCTACAGAATAGAAAAATGTTTTTATCATCTATACATTGATAGAACGTTGATATCTAAATTTTATACAGAATGCAAGAAAGTACATAGCAAGAAAATAATTCAATTTTAAAATGTGATGCAAATCTAAACAGAGAATTCTAAGAAAATGAAAGTCAAATGGCTATATCCTTTTTAATCTAAGATGAACTTTAAATTTTCATGTCTATCAGGCTTTTGTATGCTTTATTTTGAACCATTTTCATTATGGCTTTCAAACTATATTGGATGATGATTCTAATCAATAAATCAATTAATCTTTATAATTTTTGTTGTTAAAATACATACATATATGATTGTGTTAAATACATATATTAAATTTCCCATTTATAAAATGTAAACCCTGTATATTCTTTCTTAGTTTCAACTTAGCATCCTATAAACAATAAAGAATATGTAAAATTATAACTGTGACTGCAAATTTGTCCATATTGCCTTGAGATTAACATGTTAATAATTTTGCAAATCTGTAATTATATTTAAAAAGCATGCCTGTTTTGCATCTGATGGATTATCCATTCAATAGTGAGGGTTCTTCATGTTTTTTCCCCTCTGCTTTACTGATGATAACAGTGTTCCATCTACATTACATGCTGTCTCTGCTGCTGCTACAGAACTCTGTCACAGGCCGAAAACACTCACAGACAATATATAAAAGTATGGCTGTATTCCAATAAAACTTCATTTACAAGAACTTATGGTTTGGCCTGGGGGCAGTAGCTGGCTGACATGGATAATGCCATAATCTGAAAGGACTTACCTAATACAATCTTGGCTCTCTTTACTTTCCTAAAGCAGAATGAGGTTGATTATCCTGCCCTGTAAGTAGATGGCAGCCTACACAATGTCTAAGCATTTCACAGGCATTGCATTCGTCAAATCATCTGAGAGGAAAGCAACCTATTTTATAAAGGTATTGACTCATGCACAAAGAAAAAGAAAATGGCCACAGAGCTGAACACCGAGCTAGTATAAAAGGCAAAATTGTAAACACTATCCACTCAAAGTGAGACTGAACTCTGACACCTTTGTTCAGGCAGATGAACTGTGACAAATATTTCTTCTTAGGGCCCTGGAAGAGCACTTTACAGGAGTACTGTCTGACATTGTTATCTGGTGCTGATAACATGCAGAAACACTAATAAAGAAAAAAAGAGTTTTTGCCCTCCTCTTTTCTTCTCCCTTTACTGATTTAATTTAATAATTATTAGCTTTCTCTTATTTACATTACTACATGGGCAAAAAAAGGGAGTAAAATCGAATAAATATATTGATTTAATTGTCATTGGATTTAATTTTCAGTTTTTCTTCCTTGGAAAATATTTAAATTGTTCCAAACTTTCTTTGGAAATATGCATATGCAAAAGTTCATTTTCCAGAGTCACATACACACACACACACACACACACACACACACACACACACACACACACAAAGGCACATTACAGAACCACAAGCAGAACCGCATCCTGAAAAGATTTGTCCAAGCAAAGTTCAAAGTAAACTTGATGCTAGAGTTATGAAATGGAATGGATACCAAAAATGTCATGCTCTTTGTCATTAAGAAGAAAAGGTCAAGCCTATTTGATCAGTTATTTTCAGAAACAAAGGTGATTTTAGAAAAGCATTTTCCCCTTTCTCTGATTCTTCTCACAAAGAACCGAATGATTTTGTTCCTATTTCTGACTGCGGGTTTTCAAAGGAGTTGTTTATCAGGATGCCACTCTGAACAGGATTTGAAGGAAAGTTGGAGAGTATATTAATTATAGAGTGCCATGGTTGCCTCAATGTCCATGTTAGTAAGTGTTGCATCACTGATGTGGGATGGCATCTCTGCCATGTAGAGTACTTTTAAAAGTGCAAATGTATGAGCAGAAATTTCTCACTTCAAAGAGAAACAGAACTGTTTTGAAAGACAGCCTTTGAATGCAATCTTATTCAAAAGGAAGCCTATTTAGAGAAAATGGAATCCAAAAATGTCAACACCTGTATTCTTCCTGAGAATATGCCTTCTTTTGACAACAGCACTGAGAAGCTAAGAGTACTTTGAAAAACAAACATGGCCCATTTTATTTGGTTATAGAAAAAGTAGTTAGAGATTTTATGGTGCCCCCATGCTTACAATATATTTTCATTAAAAAGCAACATATTACACAAATTTGATATGGGCAATTGTCTAACACCACACAGCATATATTGGAAGATTAAACTTCATTTCAGAAAACAAGTCATAAAACGTGTGTGCATCTGAATGTTTTTCCAGTGTATCTACTCCAACCTGAAAGAATGATTTCTTTGCTCAAATTTTGATCAATTTGAAAAGGTGGAATGAAATAGGGAGAATTACGTTGTAACATTACATAACAGAATTGTGCTTTTCTACTTTTACAGAAGATTGTTGTAAATACCCTTTGATCTACAAGAAAATTGTCTTCCTCATTGGCAACTCAAGATATATTGAATGTGACTGAGGTTTTTCATAATAGTTTGGATGAAAACATTATGGACAACAAAGCTCACATCATTTTAGATGGGATAAAGATAGATTCAGTTGCCACCATTAGTTAAACATGTGTACTGTAGAAATCCCACTGTTTGTCTGCCAGGGATTTCTAGTAACATGCTTTAATTATTCACAAAGCTTTGTTTCGGGAGTTTATAGCAATAAGGCATACTGAGACAAAAATAATTGTGTAAACACCTAAAGAAAAAGGGGACATAAAATTGGGAGGGAGATATATTAGAACTTTCTGAAAGGAGCTGGAAGGATACAGACACTGGGGTGGGGTGGAAGTAAATAGAATCCTAATATGTTGTATACATGTGTGAAATTTTCAAAGAGTACTTAAAATAGTTTTAATTATATTTAAAACACTTATAAAAGAAATTTTACTGACAATTCTCATTTAAAGATTTATTATTTATTTTCCTGAATAATATAACAATGATAACAAACCTTAATGTTATTATTTCAGTCATTTTTCTAGGTAATTCATATTCCTTCTAAACACCTCTTTTATCAAAACTCTGAACTAAAATTTAACACTGTCGATAATCGTATACACTAAATGGCTACATTATATAATTTACAACGAGTGCCACATACTCAGTACATTGTCTGAAACCCATTTTTCCTTTTTCTGAGTGTGAGATTCCCTGAGATATCAGGGGAGAGATTTGATGGTGACATCTCATTTAGGAGTGAGTATTGCAAGGTCTCTCACTCTCTCCATAATGTCTGGCTGCAAGTCTCTGTATTTGTTCCCATCTGCTGCAAGACAAAACACTCTGCAACATTTTTATTTTTACAATTTAAACGGAAACACCATGAGTGACATTATATTTGTGAGAATACAATGACCTGTTAGGCGCTGAGGATGTCAATATTAAAACACTTGCCCAGCATGTGTATGACACTGACTGGAAAACAAACTTCAGCGAAACAAAGCAAGAAAAACAACAACAGCAAAAGTGTTAGTTAATTCCTTCCGTTGTATTATTCTACCTATAATTAAATCAATGCAAATCTCCAAACTAATTATAAATGTGTTTTTGCTCTGAGAATGTTTTGAAAATATTCATAGAAAAGAGTAATAGTTGCTTTTTCTGCTTGTGATCATTTGAGAGCTATCCTATTATATGTTTTCTTTTCCACTTTAGCTGACCTTCTGCATTTTGTGAATGTGACATACAAAGCATATTTGACTCACAGAGACAGAAGCAGGAATCATTGAGTCTATAATGGTCTGTGTTAGGTCCTCTACATATATGTTCTGGTTATTTATCTTGGAGGTTTTGTGGGATTCACAATAGTGGAAGTTGGGGTATCTCTGGCTCTTTTGCCTCTGCTGGGACAATTTCTCTTCTATTGGGTTGCCTCCTCCCACCTTGATGTGAGGGTTACTGCCTTGCCTTTTTTGCAGTTTATTTCGCCATGCTCAGTTGACATTCCTGGAAACGAATACAGATGAACAGGGGACTGATGAGAGAGAGGAGGTGGGAAGGAATGGGAAAAGTGGAGGAAAAGGAGGCTGCAGCCAGAATACCCTGTCTGAGAGAAAAATAAATACTAAGATAAAAGAGAAAGCATATATGAAATAGTTTGTAAGTCTCTTTATTCCACGAACTCAAATAAATCCTTCTGAATGTCTCCATCTTTTAGATAAATGCAATAAAGAGAAGGAAGAAGGGTTACCCTAGACAAGAGTTTTATTTATCTATTAACATCATACATATGTTAGTCAATACTGAGATAAGAAAATTGTATACACAGACCACTAACATTTTCAAGACAGGGGATAAGATTATACTTAGAAGTAGACAAACTGAGGTGGAAGGAAGTCCATATTTCTGGTAATACCATGCACTTTAGATACATTGTGCAGAGGTCCTTGAACTGGACTTTACCTGAATGATTCACACCTGAAGATTAACTTCCATGGTAACAGAAGGCACAATACAAACTTCGAAAGGAGGAAAACAACCAACAGCTATGGTGCCTATGAACCACATAAAGGACCAGAGTGTTTTGATAACCCTGAAAGTGCAGTAATGGCCCTCATACCTTAGTTTAGGGCACACATATCCAACAGATCTCTAATTGTCTTTAAACAACAAAGGGAAAACATACCTGGTACTGGAAACCTAGTCCATACAGAGGTAGTGAAGTCAAGGATCCTAGAGGCAAACCTACAACCAACACATTACTAAATCAGGTAATTCTTAACTAAATTCTAAATGTTTTTCTTTAAACACATGGATAAATGCCATTCTTGTGCCTCATCAAAGAAAATTCATTTTGCAGTAGTTGGTGACCATTACGGGATACCACAGTCAAACAAAATGAAGAATTGTGGAGCCCAGTTCAAGTGGATACAAAAGAAGTCCTGCACCTGGGGTACCAATAACATTATGGAGGAAAGGCTGAAAGATAAGAGAATCAAGGATGTGTTTGTGCATATGTGTGTGTGTGTGTGTGTGTGTTGTGTGTGTGTGTGTGAGTGCATGTGTGTGTGTGCGTGTGTGTGACTGTGTCTCTGATAATTTCTCGCCAACATGACTGCTTAAATATGAACTGAATTGCAAAAATAGACATGCTAAATTGGCATGCCAAGGTGGAAATGAGGCCTTCTCCTTAGACAATGAAATAAAAGAAACTAAGGATGATTAGATAGGGAGAAATAATCTTTCCCCAAGGACGAGCACACTTACAAACTCTCCAATATGAAATGCCGAGCCCTGTAAACTGGCATACAATGAGCATTATATAGACAGAGCGGGTTGTTTTTTAGGTTGCATGTACATATAAATTATACATATATATATATATGCACATGTGAATGTAACAAAAACTAATGCAAAAAGAAGTCATTAATTCAAAGGGAAAGGAAAGATATACAGGAGGGGTTAGAGAGAGAGAAGAAAAGGAGAAAATATAGTCATATTATAATATCAAAAATAAAGTAATTAATAGAAAAAAAAGAGAAGCCAAATAAAAAGATTTAGGAAAAAACTTGAGGATCTAAATAAGACGTAATGTTAAGGTTTTAGATACACTGAAAATGATCATATTAGCATTATCTTGACTCTAAGAAATATATGAAATCTGACAATTGTGTATATATGAGACAAACAAGAAATTTAGTAGAAACTCAGCTAGACTGCAGTATTGAAAATTATTCTTGATACTTTGGAAACATGTGTTTCTGTGGTTGGTGCTGGAGACTGAAAACAAAATTGTATACTTGCTGAGCCACGAACACAACCTTGCTTTTCCTTCTTTCATTCCTTTGTTCCTTCCTTCCTTCCTTTCTTCCTTCCTTCCTCCCTTCTATCTATCTTTCTTTCTTTATTTCCTCTCTCTCTCTCTGTCTGTCTCTCTCTCTCTCGTGTGTGTGTGTGTGTGTGTGTGTGTGTGTGTGTTTGTGTATGAGTGTGCTTGTGTGTGTATGGAAGGGGGTGTAGAGTTGCCTTCCCTGTGCCTTTCCTATAACAAGTATTACAATCCTATAGGATCAGACCTGAATGCAAGCACTTGTAAGTCAGTGAATGTATATGCAGAAGACTTAGAAAGAAGGTAATGAATATTCTGGGCAGTAAAGTGTCTAATAGAGAATAGTGGACTAATGCATAAAATCTGGAGCATCAAGGACAAGAAGCAAGATTCTTGAACTTGACTAAGGCTATCTCTTTCAAATCTGACCTCCAACATCTTTACACATGCACAAACACATTAACATAAATACCTTACAGAAATTCTGGAGTTCTAAAAATCTTTGAGTCATGAATAAAACAAAGTATAAACACCCATAAAACTTATGCATCTTAAATATAAACTATCCTTTATTTTAGGTTCACATGGGGAAATGAGGCTTCTAAAATTTAACAGTTGATCTGCTCACACATGTTGAGATTGTTCCTTATCATAAGACACAATATTGAGGAGTTATAGAGATGTCTCAACAGTTAAGACTCTTCCAAAGAACCTGAATTTCCAGTATGGGTATATTGGGTAGCTTACAATTGCCTATAACTCCAGCTTCTCTTTTACCTTTTTCAGACATTGCCCTAATGTCCATATATCCCCATACAGATACATACACATAATTAAACATAAACTTAAAATTTAAAAACCTATAACTTTGAAAGCTCATAAATATTAGGAACTCTATACTTGTGCATTCTCTGTTTGCACAAAACCATTACTAATCTTTCTTTCCTGAAGGACTCTAGGTTTTTCTTACATTTAAGAAGTCTACAAATTGTATGTATCATCACTTTTCTATCCATTTACTTTCTTTTCAATTTCTCAGAGAAATAACTTTTCTTTACTTTTGAAGTGTTTTAGCCATCAAAGTAATGACTAAGAAAACATAAGGATGTGCATGTGCTCCCACTCCTTCTTAAAAGGGGAAAAATATCCATAGGAGGGGATATTAAAGCAAAGTTTAGAGCAGCGACTGAAGTAATAGCCATTCAGAACCTGCCCCACATGTGGCCTATATATATACAGCCACCAAACTAGATAAGATTGATGAAGCTAAAAAAAATGCATGCTGAAAGGAACCAGATATAGATCTCTCCTGAGAGACACATCCAGAGCATGTCCAATACAGAGGTCAATGCTAGCAGCAAACCACTGAACTGAGAATATGACCCCATAAGGGGAATTAGAGGAAGGATTGAAAGAGCTGAAGGGGCTTGCTACCCCATAAGGACAACAGTGCCAACCAACCAGAGCTTCCAGGGACTAAACCACTACCCAAAGACTATACATGGACTGACCCAGGGCTCCAAATGCATATGTAGCAGAGAATAGCCTTGTTGGGGCACCAGTGGAAGGGAAAGCCCTTGGTCCTGCCAAGGTTGGACCCCATGTGCAGGGGAATATGTTGGGGGGCAATAAGGTGGATGGATGGGAAGAATACACGTATGGGGAGGGGGAGGGAATGGAAGGGCATATGGACAGGAAACCAGGAAAGGAAATAACATTTGAAATGTAGTTAAATAAATATATCTAATTAAAAAAGATAAAACCCTGTGTTAGAGCAACATTAGTGAATATGAATATAAACTAAAAATCACATCATTTAGACACATTGGTATATTCCTTTAATCCCAGGACTTTGGAGGGAGAGGCAGGAGGTATCTCTATGAGATTAAGATCACCCTAGAACATAGTGAATTCCAGGCCACCTAGACGTATATAATAAGACACTGTCTCAAAAATAAAAGAAAATCAAGAAATCAATTTTTAAGTTGTGTATGATTTGTGAGATCATAATTGTCGAATCTCTGTAGCATAACATATCTTTTCCCCTTTAAAGTATAAAACTAATCTGTACAATTCAATATAGAGAAAATTTCTATTACAGTTTGCTTTCTATTGATTTAAAAAAATATCATGACCAAAAGCAACTTGAGGAGAAAAGAGTTTATTTGGCTTACATACTCTAATAACAGTCTGTCGTTGAGAGAAATCAGGCCAGGAACTCAAACATTAATAGAAGCAGAGATTGTGGAGGAAATGTGTCAACTGCCTTGTCTCCGTGGCTTGCTTAGTGTACTTTTTTTAAAAACATCCAGGACCACCTATTCATGGGTGACACCACCCAGAGTGGGATGGTACTTTCACATCAATCATTAATTAGTGTACCACACAGACTTGTTTACAGGCCAATCTGGTAGAGGCATTTTTGCAATTGAGATTCCCAACTCCAAAATGACAATAGTTTACATCAAGTTGACAAAAGACTAGCAAACACAGTGTAAAATTATTTACAATTTTTGTATTTCATCATCAAGGAAAGAATTGCATTAGCACAATTTTAGTCTCAATTAATGATGTTAGAAACTACTCTCAGGATAGCTACAATGTAACTGACATTGGCTTCTATTCAAAGAATAGCCAATAATGATAAATTTATGTACAGCCATCTTTCCCCAGAATGCCAAAGAGCTTTTCAATGAAAAAAAAAAAAAGAATGGCCGATGTTCATGACAATATGATAAGGTATTTTGGCATCCCTGGAGTATAACTTTGGCTGATATACAGGTGTCAGAACAACACATCTTTATGGCTTGTGCTAATGGAAGGAACATGATGAATGCCCTTGAGCAGTGTAAGGAGGAGAAGCAGCAACAGAGCCTAGGGACAGATGGTGCTGATTTATTACTTGGAAATGTCAGAGGGTAAGTGTTTTCTGCATATTGAGTTAGAAGTAATGCAGAGGTAATGCTTCAGATTATTGTGTAGGGCTTGATATTTTGGATACTGAATCTGAATCAAAATCATCTCATCTCTTAAGCAGGCTTAAAGACAAAAGACACGGCCAGATTTGAAAAGGCCTGGAATATTTTGGGATATGCTGAAACAATGCACTGCCTGAATCTATGGCACTGGGAAATGTATGAAATGATTATAAGCATGCTTTCATTGTTTTAATTTTCTGTGCTGATTTAAGAGTGAATCAGTCTTATAGCTGAAATTAGTTGTAACCAAAACAACTACAATATATATTGCACATATATTGTATGTATTTTGTATATGTATGCATAATGTATATATATATAATTTGATTATAATGCATACTTGCTATTATAATCAAATTAAGATCTTTCAATGAAATGTAATTATCAAAATATGTTGAAAAGGGAATTCTATTTACTGTATAAAAATGTCAGAAGAGAGAATGCATTTAATTCTGGAAGAGAACACTACAGCTAGAATACCCCCAATTCCTGCATATTACCTTGGATTTGACTTTAAGCATCAGTTTTGTGAGCTATGAGTTTGCTCTCATGGAAATAACTATCACTGGGTTCTTTAAACTTTTCTGTTACTATAATATTTTGACAGTTGGGGTTTAAAATTGTTTAATAGATTATCAAGCCATATTATGTTATAAAGAACTCAAAATTAACATGACTTCATGGCAATTGCCTCTTATTTCATGTCACCTTGGGTCAGTTATCTGAGATGCATGGAATTTGTGCATCACTATTTTTAATTATATTTTAAATCAACATTTCCTATTGTCAAGCCCTGAACTATTAGTTTTGTTTCATAAGGTTCTAATTATTTGTTTTAATTAAATTATTTCATTAAAGTAGAAAAAGGAAAAGACAGATCATTATAAAACATTTCAAATTGCAAAGTTTCTGTTTTTTCCTTTTTTTCTTTTTTGTATATGTCTATGCATTTATTTATACTAAGTGAACATATGTAAATACTGTGTGGAATATTTATAAAGAACTTTAATCTTAGGATACAATGTTATCTTTAGAAATTATCTTCTAGCATATATATATGTATATATATTCAAATACTTATATATGTATATATATATATATGTATGCACATGTAAATACACGTGTATGTTCATACATATACATATATATACATATATGGCATAGCTGCACAGCACTTCATAATTTTATACTTGGTTTGAAAATGTTTTTAGGTTGTCACAAATAAAACTCAGATTAAGAAAATTTGTATTAGTAGTTTCTGGAGACAATGAGCCTTTACTCCTACTATTCAGGAGGCAAGTTGATCTCGGTGAATTTGAGCTCAGCCTGTTGTACAGAGAAAATTCCAGAACAGCCAGAACTATAAAAGAAACCTTGTCTCAAAAAAAGCCCTATAAAGAAGTAATATAGTTATTATCACTGACTAATAATACCTCATTTCACTGAACTTAGTAATTAGATTAGAGGACAAAAATATGTACCTTTTTCCTATTATTTATTTATTCATTTATTTTTACACTCCAGACTTTATTCCCATCCCAATCCGCCCTCTAACTCTTCCATATTCCGTACCTCTTCCCTGCCCTCCCCTGTCTCCATGCGGATGTCTCCACCCCTCTCATATCACCAGACCTCTAATCTCCCTGGGGCCTCCAGTCTCTTGGGGGTTAGGTGCATCTTCTCTGACCGAATCCAGACACGGGAGTCCTCTGCTGTATATGTGTTGGGGGCCTCATCTCAGCTGGTGTATGCTGCCGGGTTGGTGATCCAGTGTCTGAGAGATCTGGGGGTCCTGGTTAATTGAGACTGCTGGTCCTCCTACATGGTTGCCCTCCTCCTCAGCTTCTTCCAACGTTCCCATAATTCAACCAGAGAGGTCAGCAGCTTCTAGTCATTGGTTGGATGCACATATCTACATCTGACTCTTTCAGCTGCTTGTTCAGTCTTTTGAAGAGGATTCATGGTAGGTCCCTTTTTTGGGAATGCCCCACAGCTTCAGTAATGGTGTCAGATTTTGGGGCCTCCCCTTGAGGTGGATCCCACTTTGGGCCTGTAGCTAGACCTTCTTTTCCTCAGGCTCTTCTCCATTTCCATCCCTGCAGTTCTTTCTAACAAGAACAATTATGAGTCAGAGTTTTTACTGTAAGATGGCAGCCTCATGCCGCAGTTGATGCCCAGACATTCTGCTGGAGGTGGGCTCAACATACCCTCTACTCACTGTAGGGCCTTTCATCTACTCCCCCAACTGCTTTGAGTCCTGAGTCTCTCACTTCCCAGGTCTCTGGTACATTCTGGAGGGTCCGCACAACCTCTTTCCTCCCAAGGCCTCCAGTTTCCAATCTTTGTCCTTGTCCTCAGGGATTCAGTCCTTTTACCCCAACTCAATACCAGATTATGTTCCCCTCTCCCCCAAACACTGTCCCCTGCACTTCTCATGTCCTTGCCTCCACCCTTGTGGTTGCTTTCTTCTTTCTCTGAAGTGATCCTTCTCTGTGTCTACCTTTTTGAGTTTTGTGGACTGTATCTTAGGTATTCTATAATTTTTCTTTGTTTCCTTTTTTTCTTCTTAGCAAATATCCAGTTATTTGCGAGAACATTCTGTGCATGTCCTTTTGTGTCTGAGTCACCTCACTCAAGATAATATTTTCTAATTCCATCCATTTGCCTGCAAAACTCAGGTTGTCCTCACTGGTAATAGCTAGTTAATATGCCACTGTGTAAATGAACCACATTTTCTGTATCCATTCTTCTGTTCTGGGACATCTGGTTTGTTTCCTGCTTCTAATTATCACAAATAAGGCTGCTATGAACATAATGGAATAGGTGGCCCAGTGGCATGGTATAGCATCTTTTGGGTATATTCCCAAGAGTGGTATTGCTGGGTCTTGAGGTAGATCTATTTCCAATTTTCTGAGGTACCTCCAGATTGATTTCCAATGTGTTTGTACCAGTTTGTAATCCCACCAGCAATGGAGAAATGTTCCCCTTTTTTCACATATTCACCAACATGTGTTGTCACCTGAGGTTTTAATCTTTGCCATTCTGATTGGTGTGAGGTGGAATCTCAGGGTCATTTTGATTTGCATTTCTCTGATGTCTAAGGACTTTGAACGCTTCTTTAGCTCCTTATGATCCTTTCAAGATTCCTCTGTTATTAATTCTCAGTTTTGTTATATACCCCAATTTTTGATAGAGTTGTTTGGTTTTTTTGGTGGTTAACTTCTTGAGTTCTTTGTATATTTTGGATATTATCCCTCTATCAGATTTGGGGTTAGTGAATTTTTTTTCTCAATCTGTAGGTTGCAGATTTGTCTTATTACTCTGTCCTTTGCCTTACAGGAATCATTCTAGTTTCTTGAGATCCCATTTATCAATTTTGGATCTTAGAGCCATTAGAGTTCATTTTAGAAAATTTCTGTATCTATGAGTCCAAATTTCTTTCCCACTTTCTCTTCTATTAGATTGAGTATATCTGGTTTTATGTTGAGGTCCGTGATCCACTTTGTCTTGAGCTTTATGTATGGAGGACAAATATGAGTCTATTTTCAGTTTTCTACACACAAACAGCCAGTTAGACCAGCACCATTTATTGAAGATGCTTTCTTTTGTCCATTGTATATTTTTGCCTTCTTTGTCGAAGGTCAAGTGTGTGGTTTCATTTCTGGGTCTTGAGTTTTTTTTTTTTTTTTAATTTTTTTTATTAACTTGAGTATTTCTTTTTTTTTTTATTAACTTGAGTATTTCTTATATACATTTCGAGTGTTATTCCCTTTCCCGGTTTCCGGGCAAACATCCCCCTCCCCCCTCCCCTTCCTTATGGGTGTTCCCCTCCCAACCCTCCCCCCATTGCCGCCCTCTCCCCATAGACTAGTTCACTGGGGGTTCAGTCTTAGCAGGACCCAGGGCTTCCCCTTCCACTGGTGCTCTTACTAGGATATTCATTGCTACCTATGGGGTCAGAGTCCAGGGTCAGTCCATGTATAGTCTTTAGGTAGTGGCTTAGTCTCTGGAAGCTCTGGTTGCTTGGCATTGTTGTACTTTTGGGGTCTCGAGCCCCTTCAAGCTCTTCCAGTTCTTTCTCTGATTCCTTCAATAGGGGACCTATTCTCAGTTCAGTGGTTTGCTGCTGGCATTCATATAAAAGAGACACGTGCTCCACTATGTTCATCGCAGCCTTATTTATAATAGCCAGAAACTGGAAAGAACCCAGATGCCCTTCAATAGAGGAATGGATACAGAAAATGTGGTACATCTACACAATGGAATATTACTCAGCTATCAAAAACAACGAGTTTATGAAATTCGTAGGCAAATGGTTGGAACTGGAAAATATCATCCTGAGTGAGCTAACCCAATCACAGAAAGACATACATGGTATGCACTCATTGATAAGTGGCTATTAGCCCAAATGCTTGAATTACCCTAGATCCCTAGAACAAACGAAACTCAAGACGGATGATCAAAATGTGAATGCTTCACTCCTTCTTTAAATGAGGAAAAAGAATACCCTTGGCAGGGAAGGGAGAGGCAAAGATTAAAACAGAGACTGAAGGAACACCCATTCAGAGCCTGCCCCACATGTGGCCCATACATATACAGCCACCCAATTAGACAAGATGGATGAAGCAAAGAAGTGCAGACCGACAGGAGCCGGATGTAGATCGCTCCTGAGAGACACAGACAGAATACAGCAAATACAGAGGCGAATGCCAGCAGGGTCTTGAGTTTTATTGAATAGATCAACATGTCTGTTTCTGTACCAATATCATGCAGTTTTTAATCACTATTGCTCTGTAGTTGAGCTTGAAGTGAGGAATGGTGATTATCCCAGCCATTCTTTTATTGTTAGGAATTGGTTTGGTTGTTTTTGTCTTGGTTTGTTTTGTTTTGTTTGTATTTCCAGATAAATTTGAGAATTGCACTTTCTTTGAAGAACTGTGTTGGGATTTTGATGGAGATTACAATGAATCCGTAGATTGCCTTTGGTAGGATGGCCACTTTTAGTATATTAATTCTGCCAACCCATGAGCGTGAGAGATCTATCCATTTTCTGAGATCTTCTTCAATTTCTTTCTTGAAAGACTTAAAGTTATTGTCATACAGTCTTTTACTTGCTTGGTTAGAGTTACCCCAAGATATATTATAAATCTGTGGCTATTGTGAAGGGAGTTGTTTCTCTCATTTCTTTCTCAGCCTGTTTATGATTTGTATAAAAGAAGGCTAATGATTTATTTGAGTTAATTTTATAGCCAGCCACTTTGATAAAGTTGGTTACCAACTGGAGAAGTTGTCTGGTAGAATTTTGGGATTGCTTATGTATGCATCATCTGCAAATAGTAATACCTTTATTTCTTCTTTGCCAGTTTGTTATCACATTGATCTCCTTTTGTTATCTTATTGTTCTAGCCAGCATTTAAAGTACTAATTGAATAGATATGGGGAGAGTGGGCATCCTTGCCTTGTCCCCAATTTTAATGGGATTTAATCAAGTATCTCTCAATTTAATTTGATTTTGACTGTTGGTTTGCAGTAAATTAATTTTATTATGTTTAGGTATAGCCCTTGCCTTGAATTCCACATCTCTCCAATACTTTTAACATGAAAGGGTGTTGTATTTTGTCAAAGAATTTTTCAGCATCTAATAAGATGACCATGTGATTTTTTCTTTGACTTTGTTTATGTAGTGGATTATATTAATGGGTTTTCATATATTGACTATCCCCGCAACCCTAAGATGAAGCCTATTAAAACATTCTTTACTCTGTACCACATTGCTTCATTTAATGCATGATAGGCAATTTGTATGATCATTCATATCCACAATTCAAAAATCACACGACTAACATTTTAATCACTGAGAGAAAAGGAATGATCATACTATAAGCTGTACAGAAAACAGAGATATTCAATCAACCTTCATTGAATTCAAAATAATTAGATGGTATTGTATTCTTTAGAAGTTTAAACATCAGAACAATGGTAGGATTTGCTAAGTGGCTATTATATATTGGCATCTGTAATATATTCTCAGATTTTGGTGCTTTGTCTATCTACTTCGAAGAAGTCCTAATTCATTTTCTAAGTTCAAATTGCTAAATTTTATGATTGTGTCAGAAAAATAAAGTATTATGACCCATACAAATAAATAAAGAAGAAATGCTTAGGATTCAATATTATAGCATGGAAAATGAGACAAAATGTGACCATCCAGCATGACAGTCTGAGGCAGACTAGTGGGGGAGCTGAAAAGGAAAGATCAAAGACACTGCCTTAGGGCCACAGAGCTACTCACTGGTCAACAAATTTAGGACATTCTTGAAACTAACTAAGATCTAACCCACATTTACCTTACAGAAATTAGATAAGAATCAATTGCAATATCAGAATCCAAAAGACAATATTGAAAAAGTAGATGATGAGTCTCATTTTCCAAGGGCTTCTATAGTTGAAGTTTTGTGTGTTTTGGGTGTTTGATTGCTTGTTTATTTTGCTCTGGATATGTAATTCTGAAACTATTGTGTTTTTTTATTTCACTTTTTTATATTATTCACTTTACACCCCACTCACTCACTGCCCCTTCATGTCACCCTCTCCCACAATCCTCCCATCCTCCCTCCCCTTCTCCTCTGAGTAGGTTGGGGACCCCATGGATATCCCCCCAGCTTGGCACTTCACATCTCTGTGAGTTGCTTTCTCATAGACTGAAGTCAGACAAGACAGCCAAGCTAGCAGAACATATCTCAAATACAGCTGTTGGGATAGCCCCTGCTCCAGCTGAAGCCATTTTTTAACATAGTTTTCGCCAGTCTCAAAATTCCACAAGGACTACCAAATCCCTCTTGCATTTCTGCTTGTGACATAAAATAAAATACATCCAGTCAGACCTATTCTGCTTTAAAATTATATTATAAAGCAGATGTTTCTTTCATTAATTAATATTTCTTGTCCTGATTTTGGTCATGATAAAAGAAAATGTAGCTTTTCATCTAGGTTTATGTTAGGAATCCTCACTAAGGAAAATGCAAGTTATTACCACAACATGTTAAATAATTAGCTAATTATTTAATCATATATTTATGGATAGATATATTCTCAAAGTTAATGATTTATTTCATTAAAATTATTTTCACTTAATTGAGTGGTTATCTGGCATACTTACTGAGCCTAACTCAGAATAAGTTTCAAAAAGTAAAAAAAAATAAAATAAAATAATATGTGGCTTTTTATGACTATAAAAGTAGTCCACACTTATTGTAGGTAATTTAGAAAATGAGAAAATGTACAAAAGAGTGGTGTAAAACTACCCATAATTTCACCATTTAGAGATGAAGATTTTTAATACTCTTCCGTGATTTAAGAATGTTCTTTTCTCAATACACATAAGCACATGGAAGCTATACCTTGTGAATTACAGAGCAATAACAAAGAACAATGGCTTCAAGTTCTCACAAAGCTCATATTTTGCAATTATGACAGATATCTGAAAAGATGTTGTACCATTGCCTATTCTGTGTGTGATGGGGTAGACATATTCATATGTATGTTCTCAGTGATTCAGTTACAATGGCTGGCCAGTGAAAAAGGATACAGGAATTTCCATAACCCACCACTATAGTTACAAACATCTGCCACCATATTCAATAATGGATGCTAGGGACCCAACCTCAGGTCTGCAAACTTGTATTGTAAACACTTTATCGATGGAGGTATTTTTAATATTTTTAATTTACAAAATATAGATCTTAAAATTAAATGGTCATAGTTAAGAGTATTCTATTTCTTCTTATTTATTTATTTATATATATATTTATTTATTTGTATGTGAGAGATTTATGCTTATGTGTATTTGTAGACAACTATGTGTATGCCTGTATACAGACACACCCACACACAAACACACAGACACAGAGACACACACACACATACACACAAACACACACGTACAGGCACACACATGGTTGGCCATGTAAGAGATGATGTCATGTTTTCCCCACCCCTGAAACAAGGGCATGGACCACCATGAGTGTCAATGATTCCTGTGGTAGTGTGGGATTAAGGCTTGTTTATATAATAATGCAATATATTTTCCTGTTTCTCCTTTGAGGAATGTCCACTCTGCCAAGGTTATGACTCCATGATAGTCCAAGACAGCACATGTCTGGGAAGCAAGGGTATAGCTAAAATCTTAGCAAAATAGCAAGGTCTGAGACCTTTGGGACAGCTCTTAAGACTGTGGGAAACAACTCTGAAAGCATGAGTTCAATAATTTATAATTTATCAACTGTGTAAAATATAAAGATGAATTCTTTATATAAAGAATTATATAAAGGGCATCAAAGACTTAAAAAACAGAGACAGGTGTGCTGTGAACCCCCTTGTCATAAAAATACAAAGGTAGGCAGATTTGTGAGTTCATGGTCAGACTGGGACAGAACAAGTTGGGCCATGGCACGGAGGAACTAGTAATCCCATTACAGGATCCCACCCAGCTAACTCATCTTCTGTGCTTACAAAGGTAGACAATTAGCTGAATTCATTTACAATGTTTAAAAAAAAGTGTGCTCTCTGTGTCTGTGAAGTTGCTGGGATAATCAAAATGGGACCTGGAGTAAATGACTGAGTTGAAGTATAAATAAAAGAATGGGCCTTGGTCTGTGGGAGCTCAACTATCTGAGGAAGCGGTGGGAATATCTCCAGAAAAGCTGTGTTGAACAGAAACCAGGCCTTTAGCTTGGACCCATGATTTGACTCTGAGTCATTCTTTCATGGCTCCCAGACACCCCTTCCTCAGAACTCCTATGCAACCCTAAGCTTGTCTTTGTCAATATTGGGGGAAACTTAATTAGAGCTAGAGTTAAAGGCATTTGAGTGATGCTCAGCTTGGTACGTGAGTCCTGTGATCCAAAATCCAGTCATCATGATTGAGCAGTGAACACTCTTAAATTATGAAGTATAGCTCTGACTCTTGTATGGTATATGCTTGTAGGGCATGGGATAAGGGTTTGTTTATTTGTTATGTTTATTTTTAACTGTAAAAATCACATGATTGCCACTGATAAGTAGACATCAATAATTTATAATTTATGAACTATGTAAAATATAAGGATGCAATAAGAATTATATAAGGAGCATCAGAGACTAAAAGAACAGAGACAGTTGTGCTGTGAGCCCCCTTGTCAGAAAAATACAAAGGTAGGCAGATTTGTGAGTTCATGGTCAGACTTGGACAGGGCAAGTTGGGCTGTGGTATTATATGTTATTTGGGACTATTGTAAAGGATGTCAGTTCCCTAATTTCTTTCATAACCTGTTTATCCTTTGAGTACAAGAAGGCTAGTGATTTTTCTGAGTTAAATTTATACACAGCCACTTTGCTGAATTTAGTTATCAAGCTTAGTTGTTCTCTGGGGGAACTTTCAGGGTCACTTAAGTATACTATCATATCATCTGCAAATAATGATATTTTGACTTCTTCCTTTACCATTTGTAACCCTTTGACCTCCTCTTGTTTTCAGATTGCTCTGGCTAGAATTTCAAGTGCTACATTGAACAAGTAGAGAGGGAGTGGGCAGCCTTGTTTAGCCCGATACACTCAAGTAAATAGAAGAAAAGGTAGGAAAGAACCTGAAACACATGGGCCCTGGGGAAATTTTCCTGAAACAAACACCAATGACTTATGGTCTAAGATCAAGTATCAACAAATGAGACCTCATAAAACTGCAAAGCTTCTGTAAGGCAAAAGACACTGTCATCAGGACAAAAAGACAACCAACAGATTGGGAAAAGATCTTTCTCAAGCCTACATCCGATAAAGGGCTAATATCCAAAATATACAAAGAACTCAAGAAGGTAGAGTCCAGCAAGCCAAATAACTCTATTTAAAAAATGAGGTACAGATCTAAACAAAGAACTCTCAGCTTAGGAATATTAAATGGCTGAGAAGCACCTAAAGAAATGTTCAACATACTTAGATATCAGGGCAATTCAAATCAAAACAACCCTGAGATTTGGAAACCTCACACCAGTCAGAATGGCTAAGATAAAAAACTCAGGTGACAGTAGATGATGGCAAGAATGTGGAGAAACAGGAGCACTTCTCCATTGTTGGTGAGATGGCAAGCTGGTACAACCACTCTTGAAATCAGTCTGGAGGTTCCTTAGAAAATTGGGCAGTGCACTACTTGAGGACCCAGCTGTACCTCTCCTGGCATGTACCCAAAAGATACTCCTATATAACAAAGACACATGCTCCAGTATGTTCATAGCAGCCTTTTTTATAATAGCCAGAAACTGGAAAGAACCTAGATGCCCTTCAACAGAGGAATGGATCCAGAAATTGTATCTACACAATGAAGTACTACTCGGCCATCAAAAATAATGACTTCATGAAATTCATAGGCAAATAGCATGAACTAGAAAATATCATCCTGAGGGAGGTAACCCAATCACAGAAAAACATACATGTTATATACTCATTGATAAGTAGATATTAGGCAAAAAGCTCAAATTACCCTAGATGCAATTCACAGACCACATGAAGCTCAAGAAGAAGCATGGCCAAAATGCGGATGCTTTACTCCTTAAAAAGTGGAACAAAAATATCCATAGGATAGGATATGTTGGCAAAGTTTAGCACAGAGACTGAATGAATGGTCATTCAGAGCCTGCCCCACATGTGGCCCATATATATATATATATATATATATATATATATATATATATATATATATATATATATATACACAGCCACCAAAACTAGGTAAGATTGATGAAGCTAAGAAGTTCTTGCTGACAGGAACCAGATATAGATCTCTCCTGAAAGACACAGTCAGAACATGTCAAATACAGAGGTGAATACTAGCAGCAAACCACTGAAATGAGAACAGGACCCCCACTGGAGGAACTAGAGAAAGGACTGGAAGAGCTGAAGGGTCTTGCAACCCCATAGGACCAACAATGCCAACGAACCAGAGCTTCCAGGGACTAAAAGACTAACCAAAGACTACACATATGGACCCATGGCTCCCACTGCATTTGTAGCAGAGGATGGCCCTGCTGGGCACCAATGGAAGTAGAAGCCCTTGGTTTTGCCAAGGTTGAACCTCCCAGTGTAGGGGATTGTTGGAGATGCTGTAAGAGAGGGGTGGATGGGGAGGGGAACACACATACAGAAGAAGGGGAGGGGAGTGGTGGGGAGGGGACTTTTGGACAGGAAAGAGGGAATGGGAATAAACTTTGAAATGTAAATAAAGAAATATCCAATAAAAAAAGAAATTTCTGTTTAGATCCATACCCTATTTTTCTTTTCTCACAATTTCCCATCCTCTTCTACTCCTAGTACCCCACCTACCTCTGCTCTCCCCCAAATCCACACTTTCTCTTATTCCTTCAGAAAAGAGCAAGCCTCTCAAGAGATATATACTAAGTATTGCATATAAATTTATAATAAGGTTAGGTACATCCTCTCATATTGAGACTGGAGGAGACAAACCATAGGAAATAAAGACTACCAAAAGCAAGTAAAGAAGGTCCGTGAAGCCCCTCTCCTGCTCCTAATGGTACTACAAGAATAGCAAGCTACACAACCATAATACATATGTAGATGATCTAGTACAGACCAATGTACAGTCTAAGATTGTAGGTTTATTCGAAGTGAGCCCCTGGTTAGTTCATCTAGAGTAGAGTTCTTGTGGTGTAATTAACCCCTCTGCCTCTTCAGGATTCCTGAATTACCTAATGTTTGGCTGTGGGTCTTTGCTTCTGATCCTAACAGTTGCTGGATATAGCCTCTCTGATGATATTTATGCTAGGTTCCATTCTATGAATATAATAGAGTACAATTAAGAATAATTTCATTGATAATTTTTTGCCAGGCATGTATAGTTCTATCCGAGGTCTCTGGCCTATCTAGAGTCTAGAATCAGGCCATCCAGGCAGTTTTTGACATATGTACCACATTTTTAAATTGTATTATTTGGCTTTTCAATACATAATTTCTTGAATTCTTTATGGATTCTGGATATTAGTCCTCTATTAGATATGGAATTGGTAAAATCTTTCCCTGTTCTGTCGGTTGTTACTTTGTCTGATTGATACTTATCCTTTGACTTATAGAAGCTTTAAATTTTATGAAATCTCATTCATTAATTATTGATGTTAGTGCCTGCACTATGATTGTCTTTTTAGAAAGTTGACTCATGTACCAATGCACTCACACTCAAGGTTATTCCTCACTTTCTCTTCTATAAAGTCCAGTGTGTTTGGTTTTATGTTGAGGTCTTTTAACCACTTGGACTTGAGACTTGTGCAGGGTGAAAATTATGGGTGATAAATATGGATTTATTTGCATTCTTCCACTTGGATATATCATTTAACCACCATAATTTCTCAAAGCTACTTTCTTTTTTGCCAGTATGAATCTCTGACTTCTTTATTAAAAGTCTGGTGTTCATGCATGTGAAGATTTATATCTGGTCTTCAATTATATTCCATTGGTTATCTTGTTGGTTTTTATGCCAATACCATGTGATTTTTATTACTATAGCTCTGCAGTACAACTAGAAAGCAGGGATAATGATACATCCAGTGGCTCTTTTATTGTTCATGATTCTTTTACATATCCTGAATTTTTCCATATGTATTTGAGAATTGTACTTTCAAGGTCTATAAATAATTGTGATGAAATTTGATTGGAATTCCAGTGAATATTTAGATAGCTTTTGATAGGATTCTATACATTTTTAATTCTACCAATACATGTGGATGGGAGATCTTTCCATTTTCTTATGCCTTTTTAAAAGTTTTTTTTTCCTTTTTTCAAAGATTTGGAGCTTTTGTCAAACAAATGTTTCATATGCTTTTTTGGAATTACCTCCCTGATATGTTATATTGTTTGAGGCTATTTTGAATGGTGGTGTTTTCCTGGTTTCTTTCTCAACACATTTATCATTTTAATATAGCTGAGCTACTCAAGTTTTTGAGTTGATCTTATATCCTATCCTGCCACTTTGCTCAAAGTGTTTATTTGACTTCAAGCTATGCTTTAGAGCAATAGTAATAAAAACTGCTTTCTGTAGGACTAGGAATAGACAGGTTGATCAATGGGATCAAATCAAAGACCTAAAATGAACCCACACACCTACTGACACTTAAGTTTTGACAAAGAAGGAAAACCACACAATGGATAAAAGAAAGCATCTTCAAAAAATGATGCTCTTCTAATTGATATGGCTGCATGTAGAAGATGCAAATTGATCCATATTTTTCACCCTGGACAAAGCTCTAGTCCAAGTGGATCAAGGACACCAGCATAAAACTGAACACCCTAAAACTCATAGAAGAGAAACTGGGAAATAGCCTCAAACACATTGGTATAAGAGACAAATTCTTGTCAGAACATAAATGGATGAGGTTCTAAGATCAATAATTGATAAAAGGAACCTCATGAAATTTAAAAAGGTTCTGTAATGCAAAGGATACTGTCAATGGGACAAAACAGAAGCCCACAGATTGGGAAAGCATCTATACCAACCTTATGTCTGAAAGAGGAGTAATATCCAAACTTTACAAAGAACTTTACAAACTTTACAAAGACACCAACAACTCAAATGACCCAATTAAAACTGGGGTAGAGAGCAAACAGAAAAATCTAAAATGACCAAGAATTGAAGAAATGTTTCATATCCTTTGCCATCAGGGAAATACAAATCAAAATGACCATGGGTTTCCATCTTATACCCATCAGAAAGGCTAAGATAAAAAACTCAGGTGACAGCACATGCTGGTAAGGATGTGGAATAAGGTAAACATTGTTCCATTGATGATGGAAGTGCAAACTTGTACAACCACTTTGGAAATCAATTTGACAGATTCTCAGAAAACTGGAAATAATTCTGTCTCAAGACCCAGCTATACCACTTCTTGGCATATAACCAACAGATGCCCCACTGCACCACAAGAATATTTGTTCAACTATGTTCATAGCAGCTTTATTCATGATAACTAGATACTGGAAACAACCAATGTGTCCTGCAATTTAAGAATGGTTAATAAAAGTGTGTTACATCTATACAATCGAGTATTATTCAGCTATTAAAAACCAATACATCATGAATCTTGCAGGCAAATTGATGCAACTTGAAAATATTATCCTGAGTGAAGTAACCCAGAACCAGAAATACAAGTATAATATATACTCACGTAAGAGGGCGTTAGCCATAAAATGTAGGAAAACCATTCTAAAATACACTGAGACAATGAACCTGGGTAATAAGGAGTTCCTAAAACAGGATGTCCAAATCTTACTCAGAAGGGAAAACTAAATAATCATTGGATATTGGATGGAAAGAGGGAACTGTGTAGTAGAGGAGGTGAGGAGGGGAATGGAGTTGGTGATCAGGTGTGTGTAGGGAGTGGAGCTAAGAGGGGACTGGGAGAAAAAAATGAAAATCAGCAAAGGACATCTCTAGTGACTAGCTGGAAGCCTGGGACAGGAGAAGATAAGGAGATGGGGGTGACCCTACATTTCATTCAAACTAGAGCAGTATATACAGACTGAAGTGGCCACCTCCTGTCCTGAGAACAATCCAAAATTTGTCCCTGACACTATCCATGATATTCTCCTATATTTGCAGACAGAAACCTACCATAATAGTATCCTCAGATGCTTCATCTAAGAGCAATTAGAGACAGATACACAGACACACAGCAAACAGAGGCAGAGCCTTGGAGTCTTGTGGGAAAATGGGGGATAGACGTGATCAAGTTGTGGGGTCAAGGGTATCTCAAGAAAATCTATGAGTTAAATAACTTGGAACCATGAGGGCTCACAGACCCTCGACCTCCAACCAATGAACATGCAGGAGATAGACCTAGATCCCCTACACATTTGTAGCAAATGTGTAGCTTGATCTTCATATAGGCCCTGTAACAAATACAGCAAGAGTTGTCATCTCTGTTTTCTGTCATTGAGTCCTCTTCCTCACTTCTTGGATTGCCTGATTGGACCTCAGTGGAAGAAGATGTATTTAGACCTGCTGTGCCTAGATGCCCAGGGTGATACCCACTGGGGCTTCCCTCCTCTAAGTAGAAATGGAGGGGCAGTAGGGGAAGGATTTAGAAGGGTGGGACTGGAAAGAGAAGAGAGTGGGGGCTGAGATAAGGACTTAAATAATAAAAAAAATTTTAAAGATTTCCATGGTGGAGCTTTTAGGGCAAATCATACATTTTATCATATCATCTGAAAATAATATTTTGACTTCTTTGTTTCCAATTTTTATTTCCTCAATCTCCTTCAATTGTAGTATTGCTCTAGAGCCTATACAGAATAGATATGGAGAGAGTGGACAAACTTCTCTTGTTCCTGATTTTACTGGATGTGCTTTGCTTTGAGTTTCTGATATTCTTATGAGTGTAGATAACCTTCCTTGAGGTGGAGTTTTCCTTCTAGCCCCTTTGGTTGTAGGGTTATATTTTTTGATAGATAGTATATAACTTTGACTTTATCATGATATCTCATTTTCTGTATGGTTATTGAAAGTTTTGCTGAGTATAGTAATGGGGACTAGGATCTTTGATCTTCTAGTTTCTATAGCACATCTATCCAAGTACTTCTGACTTTTACAGTCTATTGAAAATTCGGGTGTAATTTTTACAGTACTGTCTTTGTATATTTCTTGTTCTTTTTCCCTTGTGCATTTTAATATTCTTTCTTTGTGCTATATACTTGGAGTTTGGATTACATTCTGGCAAGGGGCTCTTTTCTGGTCCAATCTATTTGGTGTACTCTATTCTTCTTCTAAATTTATAGGCATTTCTGGATAGAAAAAAAATTCTTCTCTGATTTTGTTGAACATACCTTCTGGGCCTTAAAGCTGGGTTTCTTCTTTTATTCCAATTTTTAGGTTTGGTCTTTTCGTGGTGGCCTGGATTTCCTGGCATTTTTATGTCAGGAATTTTTTAGATTTAGCACTTTATAACAGATAAATCTACTTCTGTCATATCTTCAACACCTGATATTAACTTTTCCACCTTTCATATTCTGTTGGTGATATTTAAATCTATAGTTCTTGTTCATTTACCTCAATTTTCCACTTCCAGTATTTCCTCAGTTTGTGTTTCCTTTATGTCTTCTCTTTCCATTTCCAGGTCTCAAACAATTTTATTCCTTTCTTTCATCTGTTTATTTTTTTCTTGGCTCCTTAGCTTTTCAAAGGGATATATTCATTACTTCCAAGTTTTTGTTTGTATTATCGTTGTTGTCCTTTCCTTTTTAAGGACTTCTCTCATCTTCATATATTTGGTTTTTCTTGTGTTTTTGTTGTGTTTCAGCTATTTTGAAATATTCAGGGCCTGCTGTCATAGAATAGCTGGGCACTAGAAGAGACATATTGCTCTGTTATTGACCGTGTTCTTACACTAACATCTAGGCATCTGACTTTGGAGTGCTTATAGGTCTAGGCACTAATTTATGGGTTTGTCATTGTTGGATAAGAGTTTTATGCCTTGGTTTTTGTTTCTTCCATGGATGTTCAGAGTGTATGTTGGCTTTATGTTGCCCCTTTTACTGACCTGCTCAGATGATGTGTTTATAGGAATACTTGCTTGTGTTGGTGACTACAAAGATATACAGGAGACAAACAAGGGTGTAGCACATGCTCCTTTGCAGTGTTAGACATAACCATGAGGATTAGGTTTGAGAGGACAGAAAGAGTGGAGAAGGTCAGGTGGCAGCCTACCTCATCTTCTGGGAAGTGTGGCCTGTGAATGAGAGGGGCTGTCTTCATGACTTGGGGGCTGGAACACCACAATTGGAGGTAGGGAAGGGAGGCCAGTGGATGATGGAAGGATAGCTATTGCTGGTGTTGTTGCAGTGGTAGGGATGAGTCTGATGTTTGCAAGTGAGGGTACAGAGATTCTGACATCAGATTCTTTACTGAATTAAAATGTCATTTTGAACTAAAGGGTTAATGAAACTTAGTGCACGTAGTTTTAGAAATGCTATCACCTTAGCCTGGGAGATGCTGCGCTACCAGCCCCTCCCTGGCTTCATTTTGTTCCACCTGGCTTAGTACCAGATTGGCCACTGCCAGCCCTAACCCAAGACCCTTGAATACAAGGATAAAAGAGACACACATGGCTTGACATTTTAGAATTTGCCTTCTAGGCACCATTGCTGGTCATAGACACCTCCCATCTGGAAAGGTGTACCCTAATCAATTTATTAACTCCATTTCTCCTCCTGCCCTAATCTTAGTGGCTTGTTCCACCTAATCCCTGCCAAACATCTTTGGAGAACCACCCTTAGCTTATGTTGCAGGCCCTAGCTGTCCTGAGGCTTTACATTACTGCAGTATCCCTTTTCCTCTAAAGCATGGCAGAAAATGTTCTCTCCTTCATTGTGTCTGATTTTTCCTCCTGCAATGCAAAGTTTTACCTGTACATTCTGAACAGCAATTGGCCCCTGACCTTTTTTATTGACAAATCAAGAACCAGTTAGGGAAGCATCAGAACCTCCCTTTACAGAAAGCAATATTAGAAACATTTAGAGAATCGATTACTAGGAAATTTGGACTAAAAAGTAGTTAAAGGAAAAATTCTAGTTTATCTAAAATATGAAAAATCATAGTAGATTATCTACTTGTACAATTTTTGGATTCTATTTGTTTCATGCAAATATTCAAACATAATCTTACATGTTGCTCAATAAGAGAAGAAGGGAAACCAAAGCAAATCACATTTAAAATGACACTAAACACTAAATGGAAATAAGCTCTCTGCTTTCCACTGTGTAACAGTGATGTGTCTGCCCAGAGCTAAGACTTTCCCACAGCCCTGCAGATTAAAAACCTGCCCTGAGAGAGCTGATCTCCCAGGACTGCTCTGACTCCTAAGCCCAGATGTAAGACACCACTTTCCCTCCAGTAACTACTCAAAGAGGAACCCACTGGGAATATGCAGGGTACAAGAACAGCAAAGCAGTCTGGAACAGGATGCTTCTGGTCTCCATCTACACCCAGAGCTAAGGCTTTCTCACAGTCTTGCAGCCCAAAAACCTGTATGGATAGAGCTGGTCTCACGGGATTGCTCTCACTCCGAAGATCAGAGGCCCACAGGTGCAGAGACCCATGGAGGGGACAAGCTCCAGTCAGAGACAGCAAGATCAACTACCATCAGAGATAACCAGATGGTGAGAGGCAAGCATAAGAACATAAGAAACAGAAACCAAGACAACTTGGCATCATCAGAATCCAGTTCTCCCAACATATGAATGACTAGATACTGAAACACACTGGAAAAGCAAGATTTGTGTATAAAATCACATCTTTTGATGATAACAGAGGATGTTAAAAAGAACATAAACAGCTCCCTTAATGGAAAATAGGAGGACACGGGTAAATAAGTAGAAGCCCTTAAAGAGGAAACACAAAAATCCATTAAGGACTTACATGAAAACTCAACCAAATAGGTGAAAGAAGTGAACAAATCCATCCAGGAACTAAAAATGGAAATAGGAAAATAGAATAATCACAAAGACAGACAACCCTGGAGAAAGAAAACCTAGGAAAGAGATCAGGAGTCATAGATGCAAGCTTTCCCAACAGAATACAAGAGATTGAAGAGACAATCTCAGGGGCAGAAGATGACAGAGAAAACACTGACACAATAGTCAAAGAAAAAAAATGAAATGCAAAAAACTCCGAATACAAAACATACAGAAAATCCAGGATACAATGTGAAGAGAGTGAAGATTCCCAACTTAAAGGGCCAGTAAATACCTTCAACAAAATTATAGAAGAAAACTTCCCTAATCTAAAGAAAGAGATGCCCATGAACATACAAGAAGTCTACAGAGCTCCAAATAGATTGGAGCAGAAAAAAAATTCCTCCTGTCACATAATAGTCAAAACACCAAATGCACAAAACAAAGAAAAATATTTAAAACAGTAAGGGAAAAATGTCAAGTAGCATATAAAGGTATACTATCAGAATTATACCAGACTTCTCAACAGAGACTATGAAAGCTAGAAGATACTGGACAGATGTCATACAGACCCTAAGGAAAAACAAATGCCAGCCCAGACTACTATATCCAACAAAACTTTTCATTTTTATAGATGAAGAAACAAAGATATTCCAGAGCAAAGCTAAATTTACACAATACAATATCTTTCCATACAAACAGCCCTACAAAGGATAATAGATGAAATCCTCCAACACACACTAGAAAAAGCAAGAAATTAATATTCTTTCAACAAACTCAAAAGAAGATAGTCACAGGAAGATAATCCCACCTCTAACAACAAAAATAACAAGAAACAACAGTCACAGTTCATTCCAATCTCTTAACATCAATAGATTGACCTCCTGAATAAAAAGACATAGACTAACAGACTTGATACCTAACAGGACCCAGCATTTTGCTGCATACAGGAAACGCAACTCAGGGGAAAAGGCAAACACTACCTCAGAGTAAAAGGCTCCAAAAAATTTTCCAAGCAAATGTTCCCAAGAAACAAGCTAGAGAAGCCATTCTACTATCAAATAAAATTGACTTTCAACCAAAAGTTATCAAAAAAGATACGGGAGGACACTTCATATTCATCAAAGAAAAAATCTACCAAGATTAAATCTCAATTCTGAACATTTATGCTCCAAATGTAAGGTTATACAGTTCATAAAAAAGAAAAGAAACATTACTAAAGCTCAAAGCATACATTGCACCACATACAATAACAGTGGGAGGCTTCAACACCCCGCTCTCAACAATGGAAACAGAAACTAAACAGAAACTCAGTGAAAATAACAGAGGTTATGAACCAAATGGATTTTACAATATCAATAGAACATTTCATCCTAAAACAAAATGATAAACCTTCTTCTTGGAACCTCATGGTACCTTTTCTAAAATTAACCATATAATTGGTCACAAAACAGACCTCAACAGATACAAGAAGATAGAAATATTCCCATGTATTCTATCAAATCACCATAAACTAAGGCTGGTTTTCAACAACAACAACAAAAACAAAAAAAAAAACAAAAACAAAAATACTGGAAAGCTCAAATACACGTGGAATCTGAACAATGCTTCACTCAGTGATAACTGGGTCAAGGAAGAAATAGCTAAGAAATTAAAGACTTCTTAGAATTTAAAAAAAATGAAGTTACAACATACCCAATCATATGGAATATAGTGAAAGCTGTGCTAAAAGGAAAACTCATAGCTCTGAGTGCCCCCAAAAAGAAACTGGAGAGAGCATATACTAGTAGCTTGACAGCACACCTGAAAAAAGAAACAAATTCACTCAACAGGAGTAGATGGCAGGAAATAATCAAACTCAGAGCTAAAATCAACCAAGTAGAAACAAAAAGAACTATATGAAGAATCAACAAAACCAAGAGCTGGATCTTTGAAAAAAGATAGATAAATCATTACCTAAACTAACCAGAGGGCATAGAGATAATATACAAATTAACAAAATTAGAAATGTAAAGAGAAACATAACAACATAAACTGAGTAAATGCAAAAAATACCAGATCCTACCACAAAAGCCTATAACTAAACTTGAAAATCTGGAAAAAAAGGACAGTTTTCAAGACAGATTGCAGATACCAAAGATAAATCAGAGTAAACCATCTAAACAGTCCCATAAGCCCTAAGAAAATGGAAGTAGTCATTAATGGTCTCCCAACCAAAAAAAGCCTAGGACCAGATAGGTTTAGTGCAGAATTCTATTGGGCCTTCAAAGAAGACCTAAAACCAATTCTCCTCAAACAATTCCACAAATAGAAACATAAGGAACACTACCCAATTCATTCGTTAAAGCCAAAATTATGCTTATATCTAAACCACACAAAGACCCTACAAAGAAAGATAACTTCAGAACAATTTCTCTCGTAAATATTGATGTAAAAATACTCAATAAAATTCTCACAAACTGATTCCAAGTGCACGTCAAAGTGATCATTCACAATGATCAAGTAGGCTTCATCCCAGGGATGGTCCAACATATGGAAATCCATCAACATAATATAATATATGAACAAACTCAAAGAAAAATGATGCTGAGAAAGCATTTCACAAAATTCAACACCCCTTTATGGTAAAAGTTTTGGAAGGATCAGGAATTCAAGGCCCATACCTGAACAGAGTAAAAGCAATATACAGCAAATGAGTAGCCAACATCAAACTAAATGGAGAGAAACTTGAAGCAATCATACTAATATCAGGAACCAGAGAAGACTGCCCCCTGTCTCCCTACCTATTCAATATATTACTTGAAGATCTAGCCAGATCAATTAGACAACTGAAGGAGATAAAAAAGATACGAAGTCAAAAAGAAGGAGTGAAAAATATGTCCCTATTTGCAGATGATAAGATAGTATACTTAAGTGACTCCAAACTTCCACCAGAGAATTCTTAAACCTGATCAACAACTTCAGCAAAGTAGCTGGACCTAAAATTATGTCAAGCAATTCAGTAGCCTTCCTCTACTCAAGGATAAACAGGATGAGAAAGAAATTAGGGAAATGACACTCTTCACAATAGTCACAAATAATACCTTTGTGTGACTCTAACCCAGCAAGTGAAGTATCTTTCTTCAAGTCTTTGAAGAAAGAAATTGAAGATTGCAGAAGATGGAAATATCTCCCATGCTTGTGAATACACAGGATTAATATAGTAAAAATGTCCATCTTCCAGAAAGCAATCTACGGATTCAATGAAATCCCCATCAAAAGTCCAACTCAATTCTTCATAGAGTTAAAAGCAATTTGCAAAAATCATTTGGAATTACAATAAATTACAATAAATGCAGGATAGCAGAAACTATTTTGAACAATAAACAAACTTCTGGGGAATCTCCATCTTAACCTCAAGCTGTATTATGGAGCAATTGTGATTAAAAACTGAATGGTATTAGTACACAGATAGGCAGGTAGATCAGTGGAAAAGAAATGAACCCAAACTCCTATAGTCACTTGATCTTTAACAAAGTTTCTAAAACCATCCAATGGAAAAAACAAGCCTTTTCACCAATGGTGATGGTTCTACTGAAGATCAGCATGTAGTAGAATACAAATAATACATTCTTATCTCCTTGTACAATACTCAAGTTCAAATGGATCAAAGACCTCCACATAAAATGAGATACACTCAAACTAATAGATGAGAAAGTGGGAAAGATCCTCAAACACATAGGCACTGGGGAAATTTTCCTGATCAGAACATCAATGGCTTATGCTCTAAGACCAAGAATTGACAAATGGTACCTCATAATATTGTACAGCTTCTGTAAGGCAAAGAAAACTGTCAATAGGACAAAATGGCAACCAACAGATTGGAAAAAGATCCTTACCAATTCTGCCTTTGATAGAGGGCTAAAAGCTAATATATACAAAGAACTCAAGAAGTTAGACTCCAGAGAACCAAATAATCCTATTAAAAATGGGGTACAGAGCTAAACAAAGAATTCTCAGCTGAATAATATCAAATGGCTCACAAACATCTAAAGAAATGTGCAATGAATAGAGTAGAGCATGGGTTCCTTGCTGTATGTTTGAGCAGCCTTTGTGTATATGCCACGGAGTGGTATAGCTGGGTCTTCCCTATATTCTGAAGAACCTCCAGACTGATTTCCAAGCTTGCAATCCCACCAACAATGGAGGAGTATTTGTCTTTCTCCATATCCTCGTCAGCATCTCCTGATCTCTAAGGTTTTTATGTTCATAGCAGCTTTATTTATAATAGCCAGAAGTTGGAAAGAACCCAGATGTCCTTCAACAGAAAATGTAGTACATTTCCACAATGGAGTACTACTCAGCTATTAAATACAAGACTTCATAAAATTCTTAGGCAAGTGGATGGAACTAGAAAATATCATCCTGAATGAGATAACCCAGTCACACAAAAACACACATGGTATTTACTCACTGATAAGTGGATATTAGCCCAAAAGCTCAGATTACCCAAGAAGAATTCACAGATCATATGAAGCTAAAGAAGAAGGAAGACCAAAAAATGTATGCCTTGGTACTTCTTAGAAGGGGGAACAAAATACTCACATGAGAAAATACAGGGACAAAGCACAGAACTGGGACTGAAGGAAAGGTCATCCAGAGACTGCTTCTCCTGTGGATACATCCCATATGCAGCCACCAAACCCAGACACTATTGTGAAAGCCAAGAAGTGCATGCTGACAGGAGCCTAATGTAGCTATTTTCTGAGAGGCTTTTTTTTCCTGAGACTTACTGATATAGATGAGCATGCTTGCGCCTAACCATCAGAATGAACACAAAGACCCCAATTATGGTTTTAGAGAAAGGACTGAAGGAGATGAAGGTGTTTGCATCCCCATAGGAAGAACCACAGTATCCACCAACAATACCCCCAGAGCTCCCAAGGATTAAACGACCAACCCAAACATACACATGGAGGGACCCATAGCTCCAGCAGCATATGTAACAGAAGATAGTATTGTCTGGCATCAGTAGGAGGAGAAGACCTTGATCCTGTGAAGGCTCCCTTTCCCCAGTGTAGGGGAATGCCAGGGTGTTGAGGTGGGAGTGGGTGGGTTTGAGTGGGTGAGTGGGAGTGGGAATGTCTTCATAGAAAGAGGGGGAGTGGGGAAGTGGGTATGGTATAGGGAAAACAATAAAAGAAAAAACAGTGATGTGTCAATGGCAGTGGACTAGAAGATGTTATCAATGTGCATGCTTGTGTGAGTTCATGTTTGTGTTTGTGTGAGTGCATGCGTGTGTGTGTGTGTGTGTGTGTTTGTGTGTGTGTGTGACTACTTATATTATCTAGTATGCAGAAAGACAAGGATACAGAAAAATAGAAACACAACAGTCAACTAAATGTTTTCAATTAATATCTATGCAATAAACTATTGAACAAGTTAAAGCTGTAATTTTCTAAAGGACTCATATCATTTCTGAGAAGGGGAGCATATTCTGAGAAGTAAGAAACACTTCAAAGATACAGAAGAATTGGAATCATACATACTCTTCTATGAAATCAAACTGAAAACTATCTTAAATTTATAATTTTTCTGTTTTATAATTAATAGTCTAGTCATACATCCATAAATCCACATATCAATAAATTACATGCAGTACTCTTTCTGCATTTCAATTTTTATATTACTAATATCATATTATGTAGAAAGATATCACATAGTTATTTAGACTCATTTCCTCTGGTTTGCTTGACATAGTTAGCGTGCAGCCTTAACCTCCACAATATCTGCCTAGGTGTGAGTCAGCATATTTGAAATACTAAACACTATCTTCTGTCTCTTTTATTTCCAATGACTAAAGATTTAAGTCAACATGAAAACAAATGACAATGTTTTATGACAACAAAGCACATATACCAATCTTTCTGTGTTTAACACACCCCCTTTCCTCATATTAGACCTTTTATGAAATATACCTTTCTAGAGCTTAAACCTTAATAATGAGGGAGTATGTCTTTCAGACATTCTAAGCTATGAAATAAAAAGCCAAGTTCCAGGCATGGGTTACCTCTTTTCAAACTGTTGATCACTGAAGTACTATATATCCCGCATCCCAAATATTACTTAATATTGTGTCTGCTTTTGTAAGCTTCCATAACATTATGCCTAAAACCTATTGCTGCAAATACCACATATTTGAATCATAGGTTGGGGACAATTCACATTGGTACCTCTCTGGATGTTTCATCACTACTGGCTAGCTCTCACAGTTTTAAAGGGTTCTATAGCCACTACTGGACCAAAACATGGAACCAACACTCTTCAACTGGGAATCCTATAAGCTATGATCATGGCTGTGAATGTGACTACCATAGCCACAGTGGCATGAAGCAAGAATAACTTTTACAGAGAATGTGGGATGGGTATTCAACTGTGTTAAGCTTTGTTTGCAATTTGAAAATGTATTGGCGGACAATGGTTACCCCTCAATACTTTGAAATTATTTCAATTAAGTCTAAGATCTATTGTTGCTGAAGAGTGAAGTCTATTGGTGGTAAATACAGTATGACCTTGAACATTTGCTTTCAGTTTACAAAGGAAGGTTTGAAGTTGTTTTTAATTGTTCTACTATTAAATATTTACTACTATGTGTATAAGGAATGCTTTTGGGTTAACATGGTTGGTAGTTAAACCCTTTAAATATAAATATTCATGACTTCCCTCAATTGTAGAAATTTCCTCGCCACTACATTTGATGTGATGCTTTCCTCTACTGTGTCAATTTTCTCCTTCTGGTACTCTCATTCAGTCGTTCCATACTTACTACCTCTTCCCATCACAAATTTACATTTAAAAAGAATTATTTTGGTTTGAGTCTTATTAAATTTATTACTGCTAATTTTCTACATATTACTTTATTTCCTCAAGTAGTTACAAACTGAAAGTTATTCCATCTACTGAAATTTCATTCTTTTCTCTATATGTGTGTGTTTATTGACTTCTAATTAATTATGTGTTCTTTGCCATATACATAAAGATAATTTGAGGAAAACCAAGGAGTATTACACATTTTAATGCAATATTAATATTCACAATGAGTCTTTAAAGTGAACATTACAATTTAACTATGTCTGGAATATACAAAAAATGTCTACGGAAATTTATTTAAAAGCCACAACAATGACAAATAGATTCCTAAATGGAATCTGTTTTGATGCTCTTACATCAATTGCTATATTATTTTACATATCAGTTCTTATTATTTCAAGGGGTGTGTAAATATGTTTTATGAGACGACTCAGTCCTACCTCAAAAGTATCAGCTTTTATGGCAGTCATTCACAGTTTCACCCCTTGCTATTCAAAGCCCAACTGTCTAAGAGTTCTTGTTGAAAGGCCAGTTCTGTTGGAGGAGGTCACCCCTTATGAATCAGCTATCATGTTAATATATAGGTGGCACTGCAGCAGATAAATGCTGTATTGATGGAAATTGGATATTGGAATGGCAAAGGAAATAGGCTTCTGACATGAAACAAGAAGAAATCAACAGAGTCAAAATTTCTACATGTGTGACGAGTCATTATACCATTTTAATGTATTACAATATGGCTTTGCAGTTATATGTAAGTACTACATGGAACTTTCAGTGGAAATCAGAAGATTTTACTACTATCATACTAGTTAATGTGTTTCAATACAACCAAAATACTATCTGGGCAATCTAAAGCCATGAAAAAAATTCTATTCATGTCTTTTGTGCTTGTTCATTCATACATATACTCCACATTAAAGTGAATGGGAAATAAAGGATTGACTCATTTAATTTCTATGTCATGAGTACAAAAGATCTTAAGGAAGAACCTTCAAAAACATCTGGAAATAGATACATCTTAAACCTTTTAGACAGATACACCAGGGACATACTTTAGAATCCCCTGTGACTGCCAGACTATTCAGATGTTTTGATTTGATAAAATGTAATATCTGTTAAAATACCAAATTTGAAGTTACATACCTGGTGTCACTTCACTTTAAGTACTAACCCATAATTCACTCTATATACACACAGCTATTTCCCAATTTATCACGGCTCTTCCATACAATGTTTACACTTAATTGTTTATGCTAACTTATTCAGCTATTCTCTTTTCATAGTCATCATCCATTCAACAGATTATGCAGTATATTGCCACTTTATCATACAATAGATTAAGAAAGATGACTTTGTGTATCTGTAGGCCAAGGTAAGTGTTCAGAGTACCTCTAAAGTAGTCTTTGAAATGCCATGACTGTTCAGTGGGTTAGCTACATGTAATACAATTTAAACTTTCAGGATATCAAAATAAGTTGTGTTTCTTCACACCTTTAACACTATACTGAGTACTGGAAAATGTGACAATATGAAGTAAAGAAATGGGGGCTAGAAAGATGGTAAGCATTTACTGCCCTTACAGAGGTCCAGAGTTCAGACCACAGGATCTAAATTGGCTAGCACAAAAATGCCTGAAACTTCAGATCCAGAGTATCCCATGTCTACTTCTAGCATCCATGAACACCCCCATACATGGACCCAGACCTACATATACATGTCAATGAAATGAAACCTTTTAAATTTTTTAAATTATTTTAACTATATGTTGGTATTTGTGTCTGCAAGTGGACATGTACACATAAGCACAAATGTTCTCAGAGACAAGAGGTTTCTGATACTTAGGAGTTGGAGTTGCAGGGGCTTATGAGTCACTCGGGTAGGTGCTAGGATCTGAATTTGATGCTCTGGGAGAACAGAGCAAGTCATCTCCCCAGGCCACAAATAAAACTTTAAAAATTAAAATAAAGTAGAAAAATGTTCCTGTCTTTCTTATAACCTAAATTCTCATGAGAAAGATAGACCATTTACAGTCTGGTCAATATGGAACAGGGGTAGAAAGTATTTAGATAGTACACAACAGGGCCTCGTCTCCAAGGTAAGATGGAAAAAGAAGAAAGGAAGGAAGGGAAAGGGATGAGGAGGATAGAGAAAAAAAGAAGAGTTCCAAACAGATGGGAGAGCACATGGAAAGATCCTGAGGTGGAAAGGGACAGAACACCTTACAACAAAAATGATACAGTAGCAATTTTGAGAACAAATGGAAAGTGACAGGAAAGAGGAACATGAAGGTTCAATTCTGAGTTCCTTGTTCATATCATTTAGCATCCTTCTGTATAAAGGAGAATGAAGTTTGAAGAAGGCACTAGTTTGTTCAATATGATCTATGTTAACTTCAAATTTAGCTATGTTGTGTGAAAGAGAGTTATAAATGCATAGCTGAGGTTTTTCACCAGGCCTGTTCACAGTAGCCAGTGCACAAATGGATTTAACTTCCAACTAAACTGTGCCAGCACTAAGTTTAGTCACCATTGTGCAAATATTATGTCAAATTCTGTTGCTACACAATTTATATTTCCATACAACATTTTTCATCTATTTTTTCCAGAAAAACTTCAGAGATTGTTCCAAGAATATGCTCACATCCTCCTATTCATCCAAGCTTTTAGCTTTAATAAGTCAAACATATGAAACAACTACATGAAATTAGAAGATGAGAAAATCAAGGGCACTGCAGTAAATGTTTCCATATTTCATGCTGACTTGCTTGGATCTTCTTCATTTCTCATTTGTCTCTTGACCAGCTGTGTAGGGAAAATGTTGATATGACCACAAGTTCTGAAACTTTGCCCACAGTGAGAGCAATTTAAAATTCCTATTCTATAAAGAAAAGAAATTAAAACCAGAGAGAAGTATCCCATGGTTTCATGCACAGTTTTGAAACTAATGAACAGTCAACCCTATAGTCATCAAGTAGAAATAAAATCTACCACTGAACAAAACAAACCTCACACATGTGGAGTAAAGCACATAGCTTTCATATTGAATGTTTCAAAGGTAAATGTGTTAGTTCTTTTTTTGTGTGTGTGCCTAAAATAGGTAGCATAGCCTATCTCGGGATGCCAGCAGTATTGCTGCAAACATACACAGTCTGGGAAACTCACATGAATCAGTTTTTGTGCATAACAAGCTAGCAAACTGTGTCACACAAAGACAAGAACGTGCTTGCTGAGTGTTCACTTTACTTGATTCTGTACTTCACAAAATGTTTTTCTAACACTCTTGATTCTTTGATTGCTGATGCAGCATCCTCTGGCCGCCAAAAACCGATTTGCAGTTAAAATGAGGAAGATATATTTTCTTTCTGGAAAAAAAAATGAGTACTTGGTGTTATGTTTTTTCCATTTTCAAGAAGCAGTATTAAGAAATTCTGAAAGGGGTGGGTGCAGAGGGTTGCAAGCATTCTGAAGGGCTGAGAATATCACTTAGTGTTAGTTAGAATCAAGTTTGCTTTCCCAAATGGCTCTCACTTCTGAGAGCATCTGTCATAATGAAAAGAGAGCATTGAATAGAAAATCTTAACCTTAAAATGCTTGAATGGAATATAAATTTTACTAATATGACGTTAAATAAGACATTTTAGCTATTGTTCTGTCTTAATAACCATTTCTTGTATATGCGTGTTAGAGGGTTCAGGGTTTGTTTGTTTGTTTGTTTGTTTTCTAGTAAGGAAGACTAGGTGAGTTTTGTTGTGGTTAGCTATATTGTCATTATCAGGAGGTAGGAATGCAAGGAAATCAAGGGAAGACACAAATGGCTTAAGACTAATTAGGATTCTGAGTCCACATATAAGGAAATAGCACATGTTTCTTGTCTTCAGATTACAATAGGAACACCCTCCTCTTTCTAAGCTACCTGTCTTTCCCCTTTGCCTACACACTCTCCCATCTCCTCCACCTTAAGTCTGCTCCAGAATTCTCCTGGTTCTGGGGAACCCAAATTCAGTTCTTTCCTCTAAGAACTGTTTCTTAACTTACCATTGTGCTGCTGATCTCTATTGCTACCATTCTCACATTACGGGAAAGACCAAGAGAAATGAGTCTTGCTATTAAGTAGCCTGCATGATCTCACTTTAAGAAATTTGCCCAGTCATGCTCACCAATGGCAAACTTATGTCTAATTTGGTAATTCTCTTTTTCAACATTATTCTAGCTTAACAGTGTCTGGGAACACATGTCCTGTCCAGGGAACATCTGGAAGAAATAAATTTACAACATTGTTTTAGGACATATTATGTTATAAATATCATTCTCAGGTAGTAAGAATTCTCATTAGAGGAGGAGAGATATCTTATGACAGTTACACTATTTCCCTTTTCATATTCTTTGCTTTGCTGTGACTCAGCCACACAATGGCCTCTTCTTGATCAGGTGACACATGCTGGCCTTGGTACCATCCAGTTGCTATTTCCAAGGCTCAGAAGATTTTGATCCAGCCCTTATCCTTACCTCCCCTTTTCTTAAGTCAAATGTCACTTTGTTACTAGAAAATATCATCCTAAATAAGATAACCCAGTCACAAAAGAACACACACTGACTGATAAGTGTATATTAGCACAAAAGCACAGAATAACCCAAGAAAAAATTCACAGACCATATGAAGCTAAAGAAGAAGTCCTTCTTAGAAGTGGGAACAAAATATTCACAGGAGCTAGAGGATGGGAAGGACTTGGGGGAAAGGGTTTGGGAAGAGACAGGGACGATATACAGAGGGTCAGGAATTTGAACAGAGGTGTGTAGCAGCAGTGGGAGATAGGGAACTGGGGTAGTCATCAGCAAATTCCAGATGCCAGGAAAGCAAGAGGCTCCCAGGATCCAACAGGGACGAGATTAGATGAAATGCCCAACAAAGGGAAAGGAGAACCTAAACAGATCATATCCAGAGGTTAGGCAAGGCCCGTGGCTGGGGGATAGAGTCACCCACCCTTCTCCAAATTTTTAACCCAGAATTGTTCCTTTCTAAAGGAAATACGAAGACAAACTGTGGAGCAGAGACTGAAGGAAAGGCCATTCAGACACTGCCCTATCTGGGGATCCATTTCCTATACAGCCACCAAACACAGACACTATTGCAAATACCAAGAAGTACTTGCTCACAGGAGGCTGATATAGCTGTCTCCTGAGAGGCTCTGCCAGAGCCTGACCAATACAAAGGTGGATGCTTGCAACCAACCAACAGACTGAGCATGGACACCCCAGTGGAGGAGTTAGAAAAAGCACTGAAGGAGCTGAAGGGGTTTACATCCCCATAGGAAGAACAACAATATCAACCAACCAGACCTCCCAGAGCTCCCAGGGACTAAACCACCATCCAAAGAGTACTGATCCATGGCTCCAACCAAATATGTAGCAGAGGATGGCTTTGTTGGGCACCAGTGGGAGGACAGGCCCTTGGTGCTATGAAAGCTGGATGCCCCAGTGTAGGGAAATGCCAGGGCAGGGAGGCAGGAGTGGGTGGGTGGGTGGGGGAGCACTCTCATAAAAACAGGGGGAGGGAGGATGGGGTAGGGGTTTTTATATAGAGGGGAAACCAGGAAAGGGAATAACATTTAAAATGTAAATAAATAAAATATCCAATTAAAAAAAAAGAATTGTCTGGCCTCCTCACAGGGCCAACACTTTTTTTCTGACTTCTCTTTTATCATAGTGCTTCTCACAGTGTACCTTATATATCTCTATTTTTCTGGCAATATTAGCTTTTAAGCCCCATAATCATTTTACCTACCTTAGTCATTAATGTCATGGACTGAATGTGAAATTCTGCCTATAGTTTCATGTAACCCTGTTTGGGAGGGTTGCAAACCGGCTGTAAAGCCAGATGATGTGTGTACTCATGGAGTTTGATGTTCACACTTTTAGTTTACAATCTTGCTTATATTTGTGCTTTTCTTGCTAGGAAAAAAATGAAAGAGACATATTTAATGTTTGGTTTATCATTTTACAGAGGCTCATAGGAAAGTGTGAAGTGGAAACTTTGAGTGCTTTGGAATATTAGTTATGCCAAATGATGTTTTTGCTGGGGCTCACACCTAAAAGGATATCTTGCTAAAGCAAGTGTGTGAAAGACTGTTTTCCGGAATCAGACATAGGTGAAAGGGTGTTTGGATATAGCAGACACATGACAGGAATTTTGATGAAATAGTATAAACATGAACTCACAGACAGTGGGAGATGGGCATTGAGCCTTGGTTTGGTTTGCTCCACCTCGCTATTCTTTGCTAAAGACAAGATTGTATTGATTTTCGTTATATAGTGCTATTGAGCTCAACCTGTGATAACTCCTATATGGAGAGAATCACACCCAAGAACTGCTCCTGGGGTTCCACCGGCAGCTTGCTACTTCTGCAGGCTTGCAACAGGCCTTTTGGTAAGCCTGGTGGTTTCTTCAGGATTGACACATAGTTGACAGTTTGTGCCTGATGTCTGCTTGCTGAATCACTGGATTGTATGCAGCTGCTGGTTCTTGCCTATTGTCTTCCTGCCTAGAGGAGTGGTCTGAAGTTGCTAATCTGTATTTGGTGTTGGCTACTGGACTGAACTGTGGACAAAGAAGACCAAGCTCTCCCACAAAGAACTATTGCTCAACAGGTCCACTTTCCCCTCATCCTAATAACTTCTCTCTTCCACTACCCCTGCTGGGTGGTGGAGTAGAGGAGAGGTTGAACAGTTAGTAAAATTAGGTTGCAAAAACTTTATGCTTACAAAGGTGTTTGCCTAGAATCTTTCAAAAGGGCTTTGGACCCTTAAACAGCGATTGTTAAGACTAAAAGTGACAGGTCTTTTGAAGTTGTTCTAAAGGCATTTTGCATTTTTATAAATAAGATGATCCTGATCTTATAAGGTCCAGGAGTAGAATACTATAATGTAGATCTAAAAATCCTCCATAGGTACTGGTTCCCTAGCTAGTACACTGCTTTGGGAGCTTGAAATAGACCACTGGTAAGTCAGCCCTGAGGATTATGACCCATCCTTACATCTATCCTCAGCCCTCTGCTTGGTGATCAGCATAGATGCAATGAGCAGTGCTCCAAATGTCTACAGCTGTGCTCTCAAACTGTTCCTGATTCCCTGCCTTTCCTGTCATGGTGGGCATTATCTGAAGTCATGAGCCTCCCTTTTCACTACAGCCTCCCTCCTTTAAGTTGTTTTGTGGCCTGTTTTGTCACAGAATCAAGAGCAGTAACTAATACAATTGGTAGGTGTGCCCAAAGACCTAAAGGAATAAGGATCAAATATGTTTTTTTAAAATAATTAATGTACGATATATAACTAGAACTAAACTAGTTTTATCTATAAACTACAACTATAAATATAGTAATTAAAAACATCAAATGTACCACAAATGCTCTATCATCATTTCCATTTAATCATCCATGGACACATAGGTGGCATCATATATTTTATGTAAGGTTAACTCTCACATTGTTCACTCACTTCCGTTTTGTAAATAATGTCTTGGACTATGAAGTGTTTTCAATTTTGTGGTAGCAAGTTTCCTAGATATTAAAATGCTGATGTATTCAGCTAGCCCTGATGGTAGTTATTATGCTATTCTATACAACTACTACACATTAATGGGGTTCCTGTCATTCTTTTTCTTCTCTCTCTCTCTCTCTCTCTCTCTCTCTCTCTCTCTCTCTCTCTCTCTCTCTCCTCTCTCTCTCTCTCCTGACATTAGATTTGCTGTCTGCCATGGCAGTAATGGACAGCTCTGGAGCAGATGTTTCTGAAGTATCATTGATAACAGTGTCACAAAGATTGTGTGAAGTCAAAGGCCAACAAGCTTGACTGATGAGAAGGAGGTTTGGGCAGCTGATATATTGCCTCAGTAAGGAAAGTTTTACGCTTCCTATGCCTCAACAGCTTTAAGATTCAGCCAGCCATTTTTAAACAAAAGCCACAGCTGTTTAGCAATACCTGATCTCTTGCTTCCTAGTACTTTTACTTCATTTATCTTTCTCTAATTTAGCCATTTTTGCATTATTTAGTTCCAGGGTTGCTAAATTTGTGTCCTCCTCCATTTTATTAAAAATGCTTCTCAGCACCCGTAGTTATGTTGCAGAAATTTGACTTACACCATCATAGCACCACGTGACCAAGTTTTTGTTGTCATTATGTTTACATTTGCATTAGACTCAGGAGAATTTTATAAATACAGCTCTCTTATTAGCATCACCCAATGGCTGTTATCCTCTGCTACAGAAACATGTCATCATGAAATCCTCAGTTATACTGATAGCTTTCTGAACAGTTTAAAGATACTAGTCATTTCATATATTCATCCATCAGGTGGAACTTTAGACTTTAGAGATCATCCAATTTAACAACTTGGTTCCCCTTTCAGGTCAAGCAAACAAAGTCCCTGAGAATAGTGTATATATATATATATTTCTATAATAAAGCATCTGTAAAAATCTGCTCTCTAAATTTTCTCTGAGCACTAAACATAGTATGGTAGAATACTTTTTAAAAATCATACAAAATGTATCAGTGTGATTCTACATTTCTTTATGGCTTGAAACACATTCATAAAATATGAAGTGAGGAGATGATGTATGGTTTGGTATTAGAGTATACGGCCCATAGACTATACAGAATGTGCAACACTAATACATTGGATTGGGGATTTAGCTTAGTGGTAGTATGCTTGCCTTGTAGCACAAGTCCCTGGATTTGTTCCCCAGCTCTGATAAAAGGAAAAGCCAAACATCCAATTCCAAGAACTATAAATATGTATCAAATTGGGAAAATTCCATTTATTTAGTCAAAATATGTTATACATGTTCACTGATCCTAGGAACTGTGATAGGGTGCTAGATAAAAAATAAGAATTATCAGGAGACATAATTTCTGCCATCACAGTGGCTCCAATTTAATGGAAAAGGTATATGAGTAAAGATGTAAAAGGTGTAGTATAATATACCAAGTGATCATAGATGATAAATTCAGCAAGTTTCAGAGTAGCAAGGCCGTGTATCTATCCTAGACTGTGATTTTAGTGAGAATCAGGAATATTTATCTAGAAATTAGATGTGTATAGTATATAGATGTGAACTAAGCAGATAATAATATAAAGAAAGGAACTTAATTCAGAAAAGCAGAAGCTCATGAATGAGGGCTGCAAGATAAAAACAGTATGTGTCATATTAACAGGTTCAAGAGAAGTACCTGTGACTACAAAGCCGATCAATCTAGGGCAAGAGATCCAGCTCAAGAATTAAGAAAATGTTTATAAATTTCACACAGGTCTTACAGTTTTATTCCAACACAAATAAAGATATTTTTCCCTCAAACAGAGAAGTACCATGATTAAAAGTCTAGTTAAATGAAGTGCCTTTAACCTCAAAAAGTAAATGCATTCAAGAAGGAAAATATGGAAGCAGGGAGACCATTAAGGACAACCATAAAGCACTGTGAAAAGAGTACTGATTGCCTAACTAGGATAATAAATGGTACTAGAAATGTAGCAAAAAGAAAAGATTGAGGTCAACTAGGATTACAACAAACCAGTTCAGAAGAGTTGGGGTAAGATAATATAGAAAGCATGTAGAATTATCAGGTTTCTAATTTTAAAAAAACTGGGTGGATAATGTTGCCATCTCCTGAGACTGAGAATGTTCAAATGCTGAAGAGTGCATCTGATCTTGTAAAATGATACATCTGATATGTTAATGGTGTTTTCAAGATATAAATATCAAGTAATACTCCTATATATCACAAGCTTAGAGAAAGATCATATGTAGATTTGAGAATCATCCAAACAAGCATAGGGATTTTAGGAACGATTTTAATTTATTTTAAAAATAAATTCCTGTAGAATAATGCAAATTTAGTAGTAAAAAGGATGAAGAAAATATCCTGTTGACTGACATGCACATTCAATTAGTCAACAAATGTACTTAAACGCAATACATATAGGAATGACTAAACACAAGTGCTCAAAATACTCCTTTTCATATAAGAGGAAAGAAGAATGCTTTTTTTCAGAAAGCACTTGTGTGTATGTGTGTGTGTGTGTGTGCGTGCATGTGTGTGTGTGTGTGTGTTTCATAGTCTGATGAGCAAACATTTGAAAGAAAAGTTAAAGACCTTTCTTCAGATTAGTAATAAAATTATTAAAATTTTCAAAAGAAATTAGAGACTAGTAACATAATAATAATGTTAAACTGATGTTTATTTGTCCTTTTACTCAACAAATACATCTACAAAGTGTCCCTGAATAGCCCGGCATTAGGTTAGATGTTGCAGGTACAATGGTAAGTACAAATCTTATCTTCATTCTCATGACTCAGATAATCTACCATGAATAACAGATACTAAGGAACATTTATGTAAAGAAACATCAACTTGCTCCATTCTTTAATAAAACATATTATGCAAGATAACGAAAGGCATGGATCTTGATGAAGGTTTCTTTGTATTCATACCAAATACACTAAAATTTAGCAAGTAGGTGAAAGTTAATGAGGCATCATAGAGTAAAGATACAGCAACCAGTAGCAGGTAAGTAGAGTGCTTTGGTGAATAACAGTGCAGGTGGAGAAGATAGTAGAGATTTGACACAGGAAAAACATGGCACTAGTGAGAGAAGTAAAATAAATCTCCAGGGTACAAAAATAAACTTGGTAACTTGGTAAGAAATAGGAATGACCGACCTCTGAGAAGACTAGCTCAGGAAGATCTCATGTATGAAAGACTCAAACTAATAGAAGAAAAACTAGGGAAGCATCTGGAACACATGGGCACTGGAAAAAATTTCCTGAACAAAACACCAATGGCTTATGCTCTAAGATCAAGAATCGACAATTGGGATCTCATAAAACTGCAAAGCTTCTGTAAGGTAAAGGACACTGTGGTTAGGACAAATCGGCAACCAACAGATTGGGAAAAGATCTTTACCAATCCTACAACAGATAGAGGCCTTATATCCAAAATATACAAAGAACTCAAGCAGTTAGACCGCAGGGAGACAAATAACCCTATTAAAAAATGGGGTTCAGAGCTAAACAAAGAATTCACAGCTGAGGAATGCCGAATGGCTGAGAAACACCTAAAGAAATATTCAACATCTTTAGTCATAAGGGAAATGCAAATCAAAACAACCCTGAGATTTCACCTCACACCAGTGAGAATGGCTAAGATCAAAAACTCAGGTGACAGCAGATGCTGGCGAGGATGTGGAGAAAGAGGAACACTCCTCCATTGTTGGTGGGATTGCAGACTGGTAAAACCATTCTGGAAATCAGTCTGGAGGTTCCTCAGAAAATTGGACATTGAACTGCCTGAGGATCCAGCTATACCTCTCTTGGGCATATACCCAAAAGATGCCCCAACATATAAAAAAAGACACGTTCTCCACTACGTTCATAGCAGCCTTATTTATAATAGCCAGAAGCTGGAAAGAACCCAGATGCCCTTCAACAGAGGAATGGATACAGAAAATGTGGTACATCTACACAATGGAATATTACTCAGCTATCAAAAACAACGAGTTTATGAAATTCGTAGGCAAATGGTTGGAACTGGAAAATATCATCCTGAGTGAGCTAACCCAATCACAGAAAGACATACATGGTATGCACTCACTGATAAGTGGCTTTTAGCCCAAATGCTTGAATTACCCTAGATGCCTAGAACAAATGAAACTCAAGACGGATGATCAAAATGTGAATGCTTCACTCCTTCTCTAAAAGGGGAACAAGAATACCCTTGGCAGGGAAGAGAGAGGCAAAGATTAAAACAGAGACTGAAGGAACACCCATTCAGAGCCTGCCCCACATGTGGCCCATACATATACAGCCACCCAATTAGACAAGATGGATGAAGCAAAGAAGTGCAGACCGACAGGAGCCGGATGTAGATCGCTCCTGAGAGACACAGACAGAATGCAGCAAATACAGAGGCGAATGCCAGCAGCAAACCACTGAACTGAGAATAGGACCCCCGTTGAAGGAATCAGAGAAAGAACTGGAAGAGCTTGAAGGGGCTCGAGACCCCATATGTACAACAATGCCAAGCAACCAGAGCTTCCAGGGACTAAGCCACTACCTAAAGACTATACATGGACTGACCCTGGACTCTGACCTCATAGGTAGCAATGAATATCCTAGTAAGAGCACCAGTGGAAGGGGAAGCCCTGGGTCCTGCTAAGACTGAACCCCCAGTGAACTAGATTGTTGCGGGGAGGGCGGCAATGGGGGGAGGATTGGGAGGGGAACACCCATAAGGAAGGGGAGGGGGGAGGGGGATGTTTGCCCGGAAACCAAAGAATTATTATTAAGTATTAAATAAATTTAAAAAAAAGAAAGATTCAATATTGTGTTTGGATTTTTTTTAAGGAATATGAAGCCTTTGAAGATCTTTATATATATCTACCTACCATGAAGAAGGTTTTTCATTGACAAACTCATACTGGGAAAATAAATTATGAGATGTATTTTCACTGTTCCCATTCTAGGGAAGATTTAAAAATGGTGCTGCAGAAGAGTATTTTATTTTAGATCAAGGAGAGCTATCAATTAAATATTTTAATAGAAATACATTGAAAATATGTAAATTAGGAAAGATTATAAAGCAAAAGCAAACTATTAATTACATGTATTATATATAAATATGGTGTATTTATGTGCTTATGTGTACTATATATATTGGAAGTAGTGGTAGTTCATGTTTGCTTCCTTATACTTTTCTGCATATTAAAAAAAATTCATAACTTTATAAATAATCCTAGACAAACAAAATTATATAGATAATATAAGCATTATTTTAGTACTAACCCATTATATGATCAAATTTTATATATTTTTACAAACCTCACTTATAAATGCCTTTATTGAAGCCCAGCATGTGCTCAGTATAGGTGTTCTATAATTGTCAAAGTTACATAAATTAATCTTTAACTTTGTTTCAAAATAGGACCATAACTTATCCCACATTTTCAGTGCAGAAAATATAAAAGGAAGTAGCAATGGAAGTATATTTCCATGGAAAAAACATAAAACCAAATAATGTGATAATAAAAACAGCAATTTTAAGTTCTTAGCGTATGCCTGACAGTATGATTGGGGGTAAATCCTTAGTGCAATTCTTTGAGAAGGTCCTTACACCTTTGTCACTAGTAGATGAGAAAAAGGAGGCCATGGGAAATGATTTGGTCAAACACATTCACTGAGAAGTGATAGAGTTATGTTTAGAGCCACTCCTGTGTGACTCCAAAGGCTTGTTGCCCTACAATAACAGAAAGAGCTGCCTGGCTTCTCTCAGGCTCATTTGAAGGGTACATCTCTGCTAGCAACTAACACCATTTTAGCTGAAACATCAAAAGAGCCAATAAAAGAAAAGAGTTCTACTTCATATTAACAAGTAAGCACCATTTATTACACAAAAGCTATTTGGACAGTTTTCTGGCAGGCAAAATTAATATTGCAAACGCTACAGAAATAATCACAAGACCTGTCTGGTTCCTTAAATAATTAGCAATAGTTAAAAAGATCTTGAAAGGACAAAGAGTAGAAATCAAGTGAAAATTGAAAGTGACACAATGGCACATTTTTCTTCGAAAAAGCTTTCAACAACTGTGGATTCAGTCTGAGGATATTTGCTAATTGTGCCTCTCTTGCTCCCATTAGCAGGCTCAGCTTCATGCTGGAACACCACGCTGGAAACAATATTCCTTTCTACATATAAACACAGCCCTGAACCAATTCCACTCACTCCTCTCCTGTTTAGGCTCCCAACAAATATTTATGGAGCACTTGCTATGTGCTCATTTTCACAGCTCCCAAATGGGATATCATTCTGATGCAATTTTATTGGAGTGATGACCAGGCTGAGTTGTTGGAAAAATACAACAATAAATGAATACTTACATGCAAGGTATTTGAAAAAGAATATGGTCTAATTAGATTAGTGCAATTTCTTTCCATTTTAAGTGTATTCTTCCTCGCAATATCAACTGAATAGTCATATAAGTAAGAATAATGCTGTAAATCTATATTGCAGTAAGAGATGGCAAAAATGTACCTTCTTGCTTTTTAATTCTTGATTAACAGGATCTGAGAGGGTTATTTTTTTCTCTGTTTATTTCCAGATTCCCTACAACAGCCATATGGTTTTTTTCCCCACAATTTTGCCTTTCAACTTAGAACCTCAGAGTATTTAGGAAACCAAAGTCAATAGTACAGTCTCTATAGAAAATTAAAAAACAAAACAAAACAAAACAGCTTTTCCACACTATCTGGGGATGGGTCCATATGGCATTGTTCTTGGTTCCCATGGTAAATTAAAAGGGGAACTTACACAATATTCAGAGCCCTTGACGTCCTGCAGATGAAGGAGGAGGATGTCCTCAAATTCCTTGCTGTGGAAACCCATTTACGTGGCACTAACCTTGGCTTTCAGATGGAGCAGTACATCTACAAAAAGGAAGGTGAGAGTATCTACATCATAAACCTGAAGAGGACCTGGGAGAAACTATTGCTCACCGCTTGAGCTATTGTTGATATTGCGAAACCCCCTGACATCAGCATCATCTCCTCCTGGAACACTGGCCAGCAAGCTGTGCTAAAGTTTGCTCTGCCACAGAAGCCACTCCCATTGCTGGCTGCTTCACACCTGGGACCTTCACTAACCAGATCCAAAGAGCCTTCAGGGAGCCACGGCTTCTAGTGGTGACTGACCCCAGGACTGACCACCAGCCCCTCACAGTGGCCCCTTATGTCAACCTGCTCACCACTGCTCTGTGTTAACACTGATTTTCCCCTGTGCTATGTGGACATTGCCATTCCATTCAACAATAAGGGAGCTCACTCAGTGGGTCTGATGTGATGAATTCTAGCCCAGGAAGTACTGTGCCTGTGAGGTACTATCTCCTATGAACACAAAAGGGAGGTTATGCCTGATTTTACTTCTACAGAGACCTAAGGGAGATTGAGAAGGAGGAGCAGGCTGCTGCTGAGAAGGCTATGACCAAGGAAGAGTTCACCAGTGCTTGAGCTCACTCTTGCTCAGCCTGAGGTGGCTGACTGGTCTCAGGGTGTGCAGGTACCCTCTATGACTCTCCAGCAGCTCCTCCACGGAAGACTGGATTGCGCAGCCAGACACTGAGACTGGTCAGTAGCTCCCACAATGCAGGCCACTGATTGAGTGGGAACCACTATTGAGTGGTCCTGAGCTGTTCTGCAGACACCTGAGCAAAGGGAGAAAAGGTGAAAGGAAAATAAAATTCCTAAAAGCTGGAGGAAAAAGGAGAGATGAAAAACAGCAAACAAACTGTCTATTGCGTTAAAACAGCACTTGTCATGATTTCATGAAAGATCGTTTACATTTTAATACAGGACATAAAACTATGCAGTATTTTAACCCTGGGAGACAAATCATTCATCATTTATTGTTCACTGTTTATTATAGAAAAGGGGGAGTTAAGTAGAATTATCTTGGATGGCTTTGCAAGGTGTCTGTTGTAAGATATAATACCAATATGCCTGCGCCCTTTACATGTGAGCTCAAATGGATTGCCATCACCCCTTGTCACTGGAGTGGTTTTCTTTAAAGTCCGAGATTGAAATATTGACAAAGGCTTATGGAGGTAGTTTTTATCTCAGAAGGCAGAACTGAAGGACAGGAAGAAGGAAATAGCCTAGACAAGGAAATCTGAAGAAGAAGAAATTTTAGTTCTTTGAGCACACCCTGATTTCTTCACACTGTATGCTGACATACTCACCCTAAACTCCTTCACTGAATTAATAGTTAAGACACCAAGACTTAATGGCCTATATGAGCCACATCACTAGGGGGAAAAAAGTAACTGATTTCTGTTGCTGCATTTGCCTCTTCTAAATCCGTAGTTTATGCCCACAGAAGCACTTGATTTGTCTCCCAGTTGCAACTTCCTGGATAATGAAGCCATTGCTTTAAAGTCTGAATGTTAATAAATCTTTGGAGAGTGGACATTGTTTCCCACCATTACAAGGAGAATGCCTTGTTCTTAAAGAGACCCTCTGAAATGCTCTGTGGAATGAACCTCAGAAACATTCCCCTTGGAAAAGGCAGGGATAGACAATCTCAGAAGTTGAGGATTGGCTACCAGTCATTCATTCTTACCACACAAATGGGTTCATTATAATTTCATCTCAGAGATGATATGGCATAGACAGAACAGTACCCATTCTGGCCCAAAGTACTGTCAGGTAAACTTGTAAGGCCTTGAGCGCATTGCTTCAATATGACCAGCTAATTTTAGGAGAGGCTAGAATGACAAGTGAGGTTGAGAGGATTTCAAGAATCTGTACATGACTTTGTGTCTTTCGGAAGGACAAGTGTCCCCTGAAAATTTGCCTGCACTATTATCTCAGCCATTTCTTCACTATTCATTTGCAGGACCTTTGTGACTGCATTCCACCTGCTTCTCTCTCTGCAAAGAGAAGATGACTGTAACTATGATGCTGTTACTGCTTCACATTTCCTATCCTAGTTGAATCCATCACTGCTTGCTTACTGCTCACAGTTGCAGTCTTCTCTGATGAATTATCCAAAGAAGGAAATCACCTTACCAAAGAGGTTATACCCCTCTATCAGTCCATACAGAAATCTACAGTCTAGTAATGACTCACCAAAGGATTCAGCAATGACTATGGTAAACTCCATGTAGTTTGTCCTCTAACAAACAGATGTTTTTAAAGAAGTCCTGATTTATAACTGCTTGAAATAGGGGGTAAAACAACAGTATTTTCCACCTCTTGATCTTCACTTGTTCATAACAACATTTCTGACACCAGCTGTGTATGCAATTTCCCCCACACATCAGGAAGTCCACCACTGGAAACCAGCTAGGTCAATTCCATTTGACACTCTCTAACCAGAGAAACTGCAAGATTTCATAGTCTAAGGGCACTGTGCTATTAGATTGCCTTCCACATTAGATGTCAGTCACATGTTTTTGGCCAGTTGTCTATAAACTGGAGTTTCTGTTACTTTTTTCATTCTTTGATTTTTATTAATTTGAATGCATAGTTCATAGAACTAAGCACAGCTTACTTATATTTACTTAATTATTATAAAGGATAACAACTAGATATAAGAAAATGGGAAGAGGTATAGAAGAAAGAGCCCCAACTACCATGTCTACTGGTGCACTGCCTTCTAAGGATGATCAGATTACTGAACACTCCTTACCAAGGTCCTTTTGAACTTTTGTGGATGCTTTAGGTGTAGACATGACTGCTAACTTACATAATTGGTGATTGAGGACTGATCAATACTCTTCTTTCTTTGAGGTCAGTTAATAGAACAGAAGATTCTATTGCCACCACTCTAGGGCTATCAAAGAAGTATTGACAAGATGTTCCTACCACCCAGAAGATTCCAAAATACTTAAGAGTTCTGAATCACACATTCCTATCATTTAGGGAATTAGACAATAATAGGATGTTGGTTCAGGAACTGAGAACCACAAACTATAATATATTTTACTGTAAATTTTTCAACAAGCATTTTAGTAGTTTCATGCTAGGAATCAGGATATGAAGACCAATAATTTTCATATACAAACACATATAAATGATGATAAATTTTCTCACACTATTAGAGCAGTATTTTCTGACATTTTAGTGTACATTCACCCACTATGGTTTGTATCATGCTAATAAGATGATGTGTCTAAAGAGAAATTTGTGGAAAAATCTGCACAATCTTCAATCTTCTCTTATAAAACTGCTCTAAGAACCTTCTTAATTCATCCTCCATAAGCTCTTGGGAGATCAAAATCTAGGTAGAATGCGATTAAAATTAACTTTTTTTCTTAGCAAATTCCCTACCACTGCTTGATTCCCTCACCTTTGGCTCGTTCTTGAGACTCAACAAAGAATTTCAACAAAATTTTCATCATAAACTCTACTTCTAAAGACCTCTATACAAGACACTGTCTAGAAGAATCAACTGTTACTCTTGCCCATGGGAAGATTGTGCTTCACTGATCATATCTATAGAACTTTGTGAATCAAGTTTCTAGCTTCCATTTCAATTCTGCTTCTTATCACAATGATTATGCACGGCTTGCTTCTCAAAGATAAGCAAATAAACTTTGCTTCTATTATTTTAGAATCCCATGGCCTTACAGTATATCCTTCCAAGAAGACCTGCCCACAAAGTGGACACTTGCTTTGCTTCAATATTGATTGGCGTTTGTCTCATCAGCAATCCTCATCACCTTTTAAAAATGAAATGAATATAGACTATAGATGGTGGTACATCTTTTTGGTCATCAATAATGTATCTACTTTAGCAGGCTAGTTTACAAAAGCATTTTCAGTCCATATACCATTGAATTCTCTGGCATGTGTTAGTCTTGATTTTCAACTTGACTGAATCTGTTAGCAACAATCAGACAAGCTACTGACATTTCTGAGGGATTTTCATTATCATTTTCATTGAAGGGGCCAGATCCATTCTAAATGTGGTAGATGCCAAGATCAAAGTAGGATTAAGCCAAATGCCACCTCTATCTAAGGTTCTATGGGCAATTCATAAGTTGAGAGAGGGAGTGGGCTTGAATTTTTTTATTCTGACAGTATTGATTGCCCCTGTTAAGTAAACATACTCCAATGGAAAACCAGAAAACTGAGGAAATGTTGGCAAGAATTGAACCCAATGGCTGAAAAATACAAAGCACACTTAAAAAAATACACAAAACATGAGGTTGTATGGGTAAAGACAGAGAGATAGATTTGGGAGGGGCCTGGGGGAATATGATCAAAGCACATTGTGCAAATTTTTTTAAAAAATAATGCCTTTTATTTTTTTAAGGGGATGTACAGGAAAGAAAAGATATTGCTTCTTGTCTGCTTGTCTTCAGGTTGTTCTGGTATATTCATTTGCCCTATTGACATTTTGCTGCTGCTGTTGCTGCTGCTGCCAGCAGGGTTGTCAACTGCTGCCACTGTTGCTGATCTTCTTTGTTGACACTAGAATGCAGTTTCTTCAGCTTTTCAATGTGTCCTGATGACCAATGGCTCTCCAGCAATTTTCCAGCCCTTCTGTTCCAGACTGGGACTGCTAAGGAATCAAGCCCTGTAGACTGAGCACCTAACAGGTTCTTAGTTTATCCAGTGTGTAAGAAACCATTGTTGGGCCACCTATATAATATTTTGTAAGCAAATCTAGTGAATCCTCTTTTAATATACATTCATTCAATTAGTTAGGTTATCATAGAAAACTGCAGTGATAAAGGCCATCACTTTAACCCAAATACCCAGGTACTATTTAGTGTCAAAGTAAGATTACACCAGGACATTGTCAGAGTCTTTAAATATGTATTGCAAGAGGATATATCAATGTAAATAGATTCTCAGTTATTCAACTTGATGTTTTACATCTTTCCCACCCCTTTAAATAAAACCCTTGGATCTACTTCCTTACATCATGACTCAATTCTTTTTAGCACACAGTAGTGTTCTTACAGTCTTTGGCCTACTCTTTTTTCACCTTTACCATACTCAACACTTCCCTTTCAGGTTATGTGGCTGTAACTCTAAGTACAGGTTTGCTGATAAGGAATAGAGCTGAGGATAGAGCATGAGGACACATGCCTTGCCTTGATAAGATGGCCTTCAAATAATTATCAAACATTGTTTGAGCACTAGCTTTTATCAGGTCACTCAATAAGGCAAGAAGATTTAAGGAAATTCAAAGTTTTGAAAAAGTTTTATTGAAATATAATTTACTTGTTCCACAATTCACCTGTTTACAGTCTATAATTTAAAGTTTTTTAATATATCCTTGCATATGTGCAGTTGCCACACCATTTATTTCACAATATCTTGAGTGATAACACACTACCACAACACAAGTTTATTTCATAATATATTTTGATAAGAAAACCACATGCTCTTTAGTAATTACCTTTCGCTGACTATGAACAGAGACAGGTTAAAATGTGGTTATTTATATCTTACTTTTTCCATTTGGTATAATGCTATCAAGGTTGTTCCATGTTAATCAAAATTATGGACATGAACAAGACACCCCCCCAGTACACATTTTAAACTTCCTCTACCTTTCAAATAAATTCTCTACCTAGAAGTAAACGTCTCAGAAATGCAAATATTACCCTTTCCTGAACCTCTACTGCCCTTATTATGAAGTCCTAATGCTGATCCCATGGTTCAGAAAATGCAAGACTTTTTAAATGCTTCCAAGTTCTTCTGACCTTCACATTTCACCTTAAATTGATTAATCACCTTCATCCTTTCATTATTTCTCCGAGGCATCCTTCATCCTCAGCAACAGCCATCCACTGCCCGTTGTCCTTATCACTACTTCTCATTAGCACTTGTCCTGAACCTCTCCAACTCCTGAGATACATCCACTGCCAATGTTTTCACTTTTCTCTTGAGGGCTTTTAACAATTGCACTAGTATAAGACATCAAAGAAAAAGATTAAACAGAGGGAGAGGGAAAGGCTTGGTAAGGGAGGGAATACAGGGTCAGAATGCTAAAGCTAAGGATTATATGGAAACATACTAGAGTAGAGGGATATATATATATATATATCATATATATATGATATCATATATATGATAGATAGGCATAGATAGATATAGATATATAATGTATGCATATATGATATATTTATGATAAAAATCTAAATGAAGTTATCAAATAACATGAAACACAATGCCCCAACTAGACTTTCCTCACTTCCAAATGAAAGCTCAAGTGCTTGAAATGGATTAGAGCTAATTGAGCTGTTGTTAAGGGCAAACCATGGAAATCCCCAAATGTCCTAGGCTATTGATGAGTCTATTGTTTGTTCTACACAAACTGATGATAAAGCCTTATTACGGAAGGCAGACCTACATTACTCGCTGAACACGGTTAAGTTGATGTGGTGCCTACCTAGACCCCTCATTCCTATTGACTAGTGCTCAGTGTAGTAGAAGGTACTCTGAACACTACCAAAGGAGAAAGCTAAACAGAAATTCAGCTACGTTTTTCTTAATCAAAGACAGAGTGCTTCCTGTAAGATACAATGGTACAACAGTGGCTCCAAAGGTGTGGGAGTAACAAACCACTGTCTGGTTTTATTTAAGACTTACTCCACGAGATGAAAGCCATGCCTGACATTACTCAGAGGGGCCAAGATCCGGAAATTAGAAAGGACAGAGCCCTAGGGGAAAATCAAATACCACTATTCTGCTCAAGGTACATAGCAATATACTGACTGCTAATGACATTTTGGTATACTTCTATAGATCAGTGTCTTGCTCAGCAATCATCAGAAAACCTTCCTACTTCAGTAGATGGGAAACATAAAGAGACTCCCAACTGTAGAGTGTACACTGTTAGAGATCTTGGATCACTTAGTTCTAAATGGGATGTCTCTATTAAACCCCTCCCTCAGCTCATGGAACTTTGCAAAAAAGGTAAAGATGTAGAAGAATTTTAATCCAGCAACATGGCTGCTCTGGCAAGGGATCAGAGCCAAAGACAGTCTAGGTCTGTGTGATCTGGCTAGAGGACAGACATGCCTTTAATCCCAGAAGACAGAGGCAAGCAGAGTTCTCAGTTCAAGGCCAGCCTGGTATTGAGCAAATTTCAGGTTAAAACAAAACAAAATAAGCAAACAAAAAAACTTAGGTCCAGGTGTGATGGTGCAGGTCTTTAATCCTAGCACTTAGGATAAGAGGCATACAGGTCTCTGGGTTCTAGTTAATTAGTTCTGTTGAATCAGTGAGTTGAGAAGCAATGCACTTTAGTGGAGTTCCTGGAGTTCAGAGTCAGTTTTTACAGAGACAATTTAAAGAAACAGGTTACAGAGAGAACAAGCTAGACACAAGTGAGGACACAGCCAGTCAGACTATGAAAAGGAGCCAGAAGGTTAGAACATATTGCCAGAGTTAGTTTGAGGCCAAGCAAAGAAATTCAAGGAGAAGCTCAGAGAAGTCAGACTGAAACACTCAGCCTGGAGAGGAGTATGGGCAAGAACATATAAGTTAAACAAGAGAGTCAGAGTTCAAAAAGAACTTACTAAACACTAAACCTCTGAGACAACAATTCCATCAGGCAAATAAAAGATACCTTAACACTGAAAAGGTCTAAGAGAAAATGGAGATCGAAGACACCTAGGTAACAAGGCCTTCATGAGACATAGAATTCTCACACTTAAAAACTCACAGAGATTATGTCTGAATGCAATTGTCTTGTGCATGGACTAAGTTAGATGAAGTTCCCACACTGACGGGAGAAGTGGGCAAAAGCCCCATCCCTAACCCATAAAGTATCTCCAATTGGTAACTGCTCTCAAAGGAAAAGATAATTTAGTTCCTCAAACAGATTTGCCAACAGCACAGTGACCATAATGGTATTTTTTTTTCCGGAGCTGGGGACCGAACCCAGGGCCTTGCGCTTCCTAGGTAAGCGCTCTACCACTGAGCTAAATCCCCAGCCCCCATAATGGTATTTTCAGAGGATCGGTTTTCTGTTTTTTGTTTTGTCATAATATTTTGTACAGATTTCTTTGCTTCTTTGTTTTCTTTGCAGGTCTTTTGCTTATATAGTATAGCTTCTGATTTTGCGTGGTTTTGTGGGATTTGTGTGTGTGTATATGGGTGTATATCTCTGTGTCCATATGTGTTTCTTGTGTTTTTCTTCAACTTTATTTGTTTGTTTGTTTTGTCCTATTCTGTTTTATTTGCTTGTTTCTTTGTTTTATTCATCTGCTTTCTAATGAGAGAAAGTTGGGGTGTGGATTTGGGTGACTGAGGAGGTGAAAAGGATCTGATAATAGTTTGTGGAAAGGAAATTGTGATCAAATATATAGTATAGAAATCTATTTAATAAAAATTAAAATTACTCTTAAACTTAAAAACATAACTAAGGCTGGAGAGATAACTCAGAGGTTTAAGAACACTGACTGCTGTTCTAGAGGTCCTGAGTTCAATTCTCAGCAACCACATGGTGGTTCACAACCATCTATAATAATACCTGGTGTCCTCTTCTCACCTGCAGGCATACAAATAGGCAAAATACCATATACATAATGAGTAAATAAGTCTTAAAAATATTCTATTTAACCACTGGTGAATCCTTTTAGTTCTAACTAGTACTTAAGTGGTCCAGCTCCAAGATGCTATATTATTTGGTTAGCTGATTTTATTATTTTCTCTTTATAAGGGATGTTTGTGTGAACTGATGATCATGTGTCCAGCATAGGACAGTCAGTTCTTTTAATCTGTGCTTCCTGATTACAAGGGATAGAATCAGATCATGAGTCTTACATCATCTGGCTGCAAGCATCCTTATTCACGGAGCCATTTGACCATCCTTAAAATCCCATATTTAAGGCCACTACTTCAGAGAATCCCTAGCCATGACTACCCTAGGTTCACTTCTCTTTGAAACACATTCTGAAATAGAAATTCACATGTTGCCACTTTACTGAGAAGTGCTATCTGAAACCTTGGAAGGAGCACAGCAACCAAATTTGGGCAGATTAAGAGAATTAACCACAAACAGGGGTGCAGCAAAGTCCTTATCTCATGGCTAAGGGATATCTGAAGTCAAAACCCTAACACTTGTAAAGTGACTTAGCATTGATTGGAGTTTGACTTTATCCGAGGCAGCTGCCTTCAATAGCAAGGAAAGCCTAGGAATAGAGTTAATTCTTTGAAATTTCAACAGAGCAAGTTCCCAAACACTAGAAAAAAATTTAATGTTCTACTCCAGAGTGGACATTTCAAATGACACATGATAGCATTCACTGAAAAGTCATAATCCACAACTTGTTACTAACAATAGCTGTCAAGTAACCGGTGCTGCAGTTTCAACTTGGTTTTAGTCTGATGCTCTAAAATACCTTAAATTCAATTGTTCAAATGCATCTTCAGTGACGTGTGTGTGCGTGCATGCGTGTGTGTGTGTTTCCCATACCCTTTCTTTAAATCTGGATTTGTTAAAATTTATTTTATTTATGTTTTATCTTGTAGATATGCATGGAAATGAGTCTATTCACGTGAGGATACATGCCTGTGGAGGTCAGAAGAAGAATTAGATTCCCTAGATCTAGAGTTACAGGCCATTGTGAACTGGTGGACCAGAATGTTAAGAAAAGAAGCACCTTGAATCCTCTGCTAGAGCAGTATTAACTCCTAAGCTATCTCTCCAGTACTACAGATCAGTTTCTTATCCACAATTTAGCACAGTATAATCACTGGCTTCTACATAGAATAAGGAAATAATATCCTTCATCCTCTCCTAACACCATATTTGACAAAGGTATAATTGCATCTATATTTAACTGTTTTTTACTAAATTACATTCCTCTCAGGTTTGCATAGTGAACTCCCAACACAAATATGACTGTATTTTCAGAAAAAGCTTCTAAGGAAGTACTTAAGTAATGTCATGATTTGATAAGACTGGAGGCTTATGAAAAGCCAGGTGTGTGCATTGCAGTGAAAGAAAAGTTTGTGTCGATGACATGGTGAAACCCTTTATCAGAAATCACCCCCATCAAAATTCAACTGACATATCTAGCCTCCATGAGGCAATAAATTTGCTCTGCTCGTGATCCCAGTCTGTAGAATTTGGGAACTGTACTCTAGGCCGACCACTCTACCATAATGCCTCTTTGTGCATTTTGTTTCCATACTTCCATTGCTGAGATTGTCTCAAAATACTCATCCTTATTAACTTTAAATTCATGACCACAAATTTCAAGTACATACTTAATGATGCCTGGCAATCATAATAAACTTCTCAGCTTATTTAATTGTTTCACTCTCTTAGATAAATATTTTAAATTGTTTTTACTCTGCATACTCTCAACACTCCAATACACAGCAGTATGAAAGCTGATAAATTGTTTCTTCACCGGAAAACCTGAAGTAAGGCAACATGGAATAAAAATTCAGAGATGACATCAAAATGATCCTTCTAGAAGCATCTTGAAACAGTGTGAGATGTCTTATATACTACCACAGATAAAAGTCTCATATCACCATCTAAAATATTAATTGCTTTTAGGGATTATTTTCCAAGCCTTTTCTTTTTTTATTGGATATATTTTTAATTTATATTACAAATTTTATTCGCTTTCCCGGTTTTCTAGACATAAGCCCCCTATTCCATCCCCCTCCCCTTATTCTATAAAGGTATTCCATACCCCATCCATCCCCTTACCCCCTGCTATTCCCCTAAACTGGGGTCCAAACTTGGCAGGACCAAGGGTTTCTCCTGCCATTGGTGACCAACAAGACCTTCTTCTGCTATATATCCAGTTGGAGCCATGGGTCAGTCTTTGGGTAGTGGTTTAGTCCCTGGGAGCCCTGGTTGGTTGGCATTGTTGTTCTTATGGGGTTACAAGACCTTTCACCTCCTTCAATCCTTTCTCTAATTCCTTCCGCGGGGACTTCATTCTAGGTTCAATGGTTTGCTGCTAGCATTTGCCTCTGTATTTGTCATGCTGTGGCTAAGGCTCTCAGAAGACAGCTGTATCAGACTCCTGCCATCATGTACTACTTGGCTTTATGAATCTTATATAGTCTTGGTGACTGCATATATACGGGGCACATGTGGAGCAGGCTCTGAATGGCCGTTCCTTCAGACGCTACTCCAAACTCTGCTTCCATAGGCCCTCTGATGAATACATTTGTTGACCATTTTAAGAAGAAGTGAAGCATCCGCACTTTGGTCATCCTTCTTCTTGAGCTTCACGTGTTCTGTGGATTGTATCTTGAGTAATCACGATTGAGCTATTGGGTTAATATCCACTTATAAGTGAGTGCATACCATATATCTTTTTCTGTGATTGGGTTACCTCACTCAGGATGATATTTTCTAGTTCAATTCATTTTCCTATAAATTTCATGAAGTTATTTTGGTTTGATAGATGAGTAGTGCTCAATTGTGTAGATGTCCCACATTTTCTGTATCCATTCTTCTCTTGAAGGACATCTGGGTTCTTCCTAGCTTTTGGCTATTATAAATAAGGCTGCTATGAACATAGTGGAGCACGTGTCTTTGTGGTATGTTGGAGCATCTTTTGGGTATATGCCCAAGAGAGGTATAGCTGGGTCCTCAGGTAGTGGAATGTCCAATTTTCTAAGGAACCTCCAGACTGATTTCCAGAGTGGTTGTACCAGTCTGCAATCCCACGAACAATGGAGGAGTGTTCCTCTTTCTCCACATCCTCGCCAGCATCTGTTGTCATGTGAGTTTCTGTTCTTAGCCATTCCGACTAAGGTGTGAGGTGAAATCTCAAGGTTGTTTTGATTTGCATTTCCCTGATGACTAAGGATGTTGAGCATTTCTTTAGGTACTTCTCAGTCATTCAGTACTGCTCAGCTGAGAATTCTGTGTTTAGCTCTGTACCCCAATTTATGATAGGGTTATTTGGCTCTTTGGAGTCTAACTTCTTGAGTTCTTTGTATATTTTGGATATTAGTCCTCTATCAGGTGTAGGAGTAATAAAGATCTTTTCCCAATATGTTGGTTGCCCTTTTGTCCTAATGACAGTGTCCTTTGCCTTACAGAAGCTTTGCAGTTTTATGAGATCCCACTTGTTGATTTTTGATCTTAGAGCATAAACCATTGGTGTTTACCCCAGTGCACATATGATTGAGACTCTTCCCTATTTTTTCTTCTATCTGGTTTGAAGTGTAGGTCCTTGATCCACTTGAACTTAAGCTTCGTACAGGGAGATAAAAATGGATTGATTTGCATTCTTCTACATGTTGATGTCCAGTTGAACCAGCACCATTTGTTGAAACTCCTATCTTTCTTCCATTGGATGGTTATAGCTCCTTTGTCAAAGATCAAGTGACCATTGATGTGTGGGTTCATTCCTGGGCCTTCAATTCTATTTCAACTGATCTATTTTCCGGCCTCTGTTATACTTCTTGACGTCAGAGATGGTGATTTCCCCCAGAAATTTTTATTTTTTAATATAGTTTTTGCTACCCTTGGTTATTTGTTATTCCAAATGAATTTGCAAATTGTTCTTTCAACTCTATGAAGAATTGAGTTGGAATTTTGGTGGGGATTGCATTGAATCTGTAGACTGCTTTTGGCAAAATGGCCATTTTTACTATATTAATCCTGCCAATCCATGAGCATGGGAGATCTTTCCATCTTCTGAGATCTTCTTCAATTTCTTTCTTCAGAGACTTGAAGTTCTTATGGATCTTTCACTTGCTTGGTTAAAGTCACACCGAGGTGTTTTATATTATTTGGCACTATTGTGGAGTTGTCATTTCCCTAATTTCTTTCTCAGCCTGTTTATCCTTTGAGTAGAAGAAGGCTACTGATTTATTTGAGTTAATTTTATATGCAGCCACCTTGCTGAAGTTGTTTATCAGGCTTAGTAGTTCTCTGGTGGAACTTTTGGGGTCACTTATGTATACTATCATATCATCTGCAAATAGTGATAGTTTGACTTCTTCCTTTCCAATTTGTATCCCTATGACCTCCTTTTGTTGTCTGATAGCTCTGGCTAAGACTTCACCTACTATATTGAATAAGTAGGAAAAGAATAGGCAGCCTTGTCTATTCCCTGATTTTAGTGGGATTGCTTCAAGTTTCTCTCCATTTAGTTTAATGTTAGCTACTGGTTTGCTGTATACTGATTTTACTATGTTTAGGTATGGGCCTTGAATTTCTGATCTTTCCAGGAGTTTTATCATGAAGGGGTGTTGAATTTTGTCAAATACTTTCTCAGCATCTAATTAAATGATCATGTGGTTTTTATGTTTCAGTTTGTTTATATAGTGGGTTACATTGATTGTTTTCTGTGTATTAAACCATCCCTGCATCGCTAGGATGAAGCCTACTTGATAACGATGTATGAACTTTTTGATGTGTTCTTGGATTTGGTTTGCAAGAATTTTATTGAGTATTTTTCCATCATAAGGGAAATTAATTGGTCTGAATTTCTCTTTCCTTGTTTGGTCTTTGTGTAGTTTATGTATAAGTGTAACTGTGGCTTCATAGAAGGAATTTGGTAGTGATCCATCTGTTTCTATTTTGTGGAATAATTTGGACAATACTGGGTATGAGGTCTTCTATGAAGGTCTGACAGAATTCTGCACTAAAACCACCTGGTCCTGGGCTCTTTTTGGTTTGGAGACTTTTAATAACTCCTCCTATTTAGGAGTTATGGGGTTGTTTAGATGGTTCATCTGTTCCTGGTTTAACTTTGGTACCTGGTGTTTGTCTAGAAAGTTGTCCACTTCCTCCAGATTTTCCAGTTTTTTTTGAATATAGGCTTTGGTAGTAGGATCTGATGTTTTTTGTTTGTTTGTTTGTTTGTTTTTGTTTTTTTTTTACTTCCTCACATTTTGTTGTTACTTCTCCCTTTTTATTTCTGATTTTGTTAATTTGGATACATTCTCTATGCCCTCTGGTAGTCTGGCTAAGGGTTGTTGATTTTCCCAAAGAACCAGCTCTGAGCCCTTTCTATTGCTCAGAAATATCCTCCCTTTTCTATATCATTAATTTTTCTGCTTTCCTGAATCAGTCCATTTGCATATAATCATGATATTATTTTTCCTATATTGAAACAAACAAAACAAACACAATGGCCTCTTTACTACTCAAAGTCTCTACCAATTAATGTCCTATTATTGCTATCTTTTCAGCAAAACTATTAAATGTTCTTTTTATATTGTATGTTACAATTCCACCATTCTCTTAAACTTTACTTAAGCTTTTATATCCTGCAACAACATCAGAATTGTTCTTCTCAATATCTTCACTGAGTGACCACCCCGTCATTTATTTTTGTGGCCAATTCACGGTCTTCAATTTACTTGATACAGTGTATTTGTTTCCAAACTGGGGAGGTTTTGCTCTAGTAGAGAGATAATTATCAATGCCTGAAAACATTTTTATTGTCACAACTTGTGGGGATGGTTAAAACCTATTGGTTTCTATAAAGGAGGTACAGTGGAAGCTAATAAATCTGTTCAATGCACAGAACATGGTCAACAAAGCAAGGATTCTCTAACCCAACATTCCAATAATGTCAAGACTGGGAAAATCCCAATCAAAACCAACAGACAAAGTAGATTTCTTTTTTTTTCATTATATTGAATAGTTTATGTATTTACATTTCAAATATTACCCCCTTCCCAGGTTTCACCCTCTCCAATTCCTCGTTCCCCTGCTTCTATGAGGATGCTCCTCATCCCACCCACCCACTCTTACCTCAAAACCCTGTCATTCTCTGGCACTGGGGAAATGAGCCTTCATAGGACCAAGGGCTTTTCCTTCTACTGATGCCAGACAATGCTATTCTTTGGAAATACCTGATACTACTATCCATCTGATCAACTTCTTACCTTGCTTTGTATATTGGTCATTGCTCTTCCCAGGTTCTTCAGGTTGCAGTACACTAAAATTTGGTTCCTTTTTAGTTTTCTATCAACATTCACTATTTTTGTGAGTTCTTCTCTTCTGATGTATTGATTATGTCATTCCTACTCCATTAATTTTCAAAGCTGCACTTTCATTAATCATTTTTGTGGCATTTTGAACTAGGTTTGGTACAACTGCAAATCTCCTCTTGATAGATTAATAGGCATCATCATATCCCATTTTTCAACAGTGGCTTACTATTTAGTCCAGCTGGCTTGGAAAGGCATGTGTATAGCAGGAAGCCTCAAACCTGTGGCTGTCCTCTTGCCTCTGTCTCATGAGTTCTAGAATTACATACACTAGCCAGCACACTTAGATCCTTGCCTTATTCTCTTAAATTTTTTCTTCCTACTGCCTTTTTTCTAAATGGCAGAAATTCCATTATTCTAGTGATGTAGGTCTCACAACATATGGTTGGGTTCCCTCTGGGCTCTTGTGTTATATCCTTAGTCCCTGGAGTAGCTCTACATGGAACTGGTAGAAATTTTAAGAAGTGAAGCCTAGTGGGAAATGATTCAGTCTTGGATAACATGCTTTGAGAGAGATAGAAAAAGTCATGTCTCTTTTTCTTTTTCACCCTTGTATTGAGCCATGAGATGAATGCTTTTCTCTACCATATATTCACTGCCATGTTGTACATTCTACCTTAGTGCCCAAAGCAAGAGATCTAATCCATCATGGAGTGGAACCTTCTGAATTATTAGACAAAAGAAATGTTTTCTCTGTATAAGCAAAATAGCTAAAGATTTTGTTATATCATAGTGGAATACCACCATATCAACTTATTTATATTTAGAACCAATATCCTTAACCTTAGTGACATGCATTGAATTATTTTTTCTTAAAACAAATGTCCTATTGTCTTTGCTCCAGGGAGCTACTGCCATTGCTTGCTCTAGTCCCTGATATCTTGTATTTATCTCAAAGAATGTCTAGCCTGATTTGTTGAACTAATGAATATTTACTAAAAAGATATTTCAAGTTTGTTTCTACTACAAGTTTTTCAATAAATTAATTTGAGTGGCAGTGGGTCAATTTCTTACTGAGATTTTTTTTCTTTTCCTTCATTAAATTTGTTAGGAAAATTCAAGAAGTATGTATTTGAAGCAAAAAGTCAGTTTTCTCTTACACTTGATGAATCCAGGCATGCCCCGTTTTGTTCCTGGGTTAGCATCCATTAGTTCTTCTCAGCCTCCTCACAGTAGTTTTAGAGTTTATATTTCTTTTGGAGTTTATTATATGGAATATAGCAATCGGGTTCAGGTTTAAATAGCTACCTCCTAAACCTCTGACTCTGTTCCTAGTGTTTAATTCTTACCCTCATTCCTTAACTCATTCCTTTTAGAGAAGAAACTGGGTTTCAGGGCCAATGGTTTTTGTTGTTGTTGTTGTTGTTGTTGTTGTTGTTGTTTGTTTGTTTGTTTGTTTGTTAGTTTTCCTATATTTTCCCACTTTGGCTGGAATGCAGAAAATATTTACCTATTCTATTACATCAAGAAAGAATTTATATACATTGTGATAATCTTGGTGGTTAAGATAATTCAATTTGGAATCCATTGTGAAACATGCTTTGGCCATCTCTGTAAAGGTATCTGTAGGAAAGATGAACTGGGTAGGGTAAACCAACTCAAAGCTACAGAGCAGTCCAAGGAGAATATGGTACATTTTAAATGCCTACCCTCACCATTACTGGAGCATATAGCTCCACACTATAACTGATACTGCTTACAGTCTTTGCTGCTGTCACAAGCCAGATTAAGTAGTCAAAAGTGGACTGAAGACAAGTGGCTTTAGGAATCCGCCAGTCTTTGGTACAGATTGGAACTGCTGAGAATCTTGCTTCATGAACTGACAACTATTGTTGGACTACTCAGCTTATAGCTTGCAGCCAATGTAATATGATTCCTTAGTAATACCTGCTCATTCTGTCAGTTATTTTTCTCTAGAGTACTATAATACAAACATGTATAAAATCATGTTGGCGAGGATGTGGAGAAAGAGGAACACTCCTCCACTGGTGTTGGTATTGCAAACTGGTACAACCAATCTGGAAATCAATCAATTAAATATTATTTTCAAAAAAGTAAAAGGAAGGGAGGAAATAAAGATGAAAGGAAGGAAGAAATAAAAGGATAAATAAGAAAGAAAAAGAAGTAGGCATGTTCTACCATGACGGAAGATTTCAGAAGCACTGTTAGTATTTATGGTGGTTGACCACAGAAGAACCAGTAATCAGGAGATAAATCTACTTTATTCAGGGTAATTCAAGGTTTATAAAGTTTTCAGCAACTGGGAGTAGGAACATGTAAGATGGGCAAAGGTCATTGGCTCAGGGCTTAGGATACTTGAAATGCCTCAGTAGACTAGGGAAGCATTTTAGGAATCTTAGGTGCTAGCTAAACAGGTTCTTAGAGGAGAAAGGTAAATGATCCTGTAATCTAATTGAGAATACATGACATTCCTCAGGTAGAGACATATGCAGGGTGGGGGGGCTTAGAATTTCCTAAACAAGGTCAAAGAAGGAAAAGCCCCATTAATGAATGGAGCTCTTCAATGTTCAGAGCCCCAGAAGACTATTTGGTCAATGGTAGACTTTATTCTTAATCAGCAGGATTTCCTATGCATGCCTGACAGAATAAAATGTTTTAAGTCCCCCCACACACACAATCAAAAAATATCTTGGAAAGCATTTTAATTAATTAATTTGTAATCCAATATACAAGGTAGTTCATATGAATTGTCATTTGAATACTGGGTTAGCCCAACTAAATCCAGATATTTTGCTGGGATCTGTCCTCTTTCTTATGAACAGATATTTTGCATTAAAAACTAAAGATAATTCATTCAATTACTTAGCAGATTCATGCATTTTATTTTCAGTTTTACTTTGCAACTATTTTCTACACATGTTAGCCCCTTTTCCTGCTTTGACAATGGTTTTATATTCACAAGATTTAAATAAAACTCAGCAGCACATAATACATCTTTAATGATGACAATTATTTTTTATTCACTAAGGACAAGCCAAATAGATCTGGAAACTCAAGAAGTTGAACTTTAAGTAACATGGTGGTGTCCTACATTTGGCCAATGAGAAAGCCAAGCTGAGAGCATCCTAAACCAGAAAACTGGAAATGGCACAAAGGTTTTCACAGACCTCTGAGCAAAGGATGCTTGTATTTTCTGCCATCCTGTGTTTGGAAGCTGTAATTCTCTCTTCCAACCATTTGATTATGTTTGTTTTCATATTCGTGTTTCTTTGTGTAGGAAAATTATTAAAATCAAATACATTCTGGAAGTGTAGATTTGTATTGTGTTAAGCTGTGAATTGTAGTGATTTATGGTATGCTATAAGATTTTTATGTATTGTTGAACGGCACAGTAGAGTTTGTGTTCTACATTTCTTTTTAACATTCTTGCTGTGCATGGAAGCCATATGCAAACATTATGTATTGCCAATGTTTTAAGATCTACAACTTGCCTGAGCTGGACCAGTGTCAGTTTATTATGGTCACTATTCTTGTCTAGTACACTGCTGATTTTATTGATTCCAGTCAACTGCTATTCTATCTCTTGTCAAATCGAGTGCATATTATTTAGATTTAAAATTAGCAGTCACAAACAAGCTTACTCATATACACGTACTGTTTTCTGCTAGCAATTAAGAATTTAGCTCAGTTTTCTGTCTCTAAGGTATGTGGGAGGGAAAGGCAACAGCAAAATATTCAAGGGAGCTGGAGTACCACTGAGACTTAGTGACACATTGGATGTGGGTGGTAGGCACTTGAGGAAAGCCAGACAGGCAGTGCCTCCTGAGTCAGTGAGCTAACTATCAAGATGCACCATGTTTACAAACAAATAATAGGATAATGGCAAACTTGCAAATTATTTTTCGCACTACCATATAAAGAACTAATTTTAATCGTTCCATTTCTGGATCTTCTCTGACAATTTGATGGTCACTTTTCAGGCTTTTTGTTAAAATTTAGTTGCAGCCCTATATAAGCTGACCTTGATTAGGAGAATTTCTGAATATTTAAAGCTGAACATTGAATTTATGTGTTTAGAGCATGTGTCCCAGATGCTCGCATAGAAGACTGAAGCCAGGGATTTGAAGAACCTAACAGGTCCACACATCAATTTAGAGAGAGAATAAAATCTAATGGCCTCAAGCCACCTGTACCGTGGTTTCTTCTATGCCAATTCTCCTAACCCAGGAAGTATTCAAAACTATTTCTTGTTTTCAGAAACTGTAAGTGTGTTTTTGGATAGTCTTGAAAGGATATTTGGGCTGTGGTATTTAATTATTTGCAAAAATCATTTCAATATACCACCTCAACACTGAAGGATCAATTAAACTTTTGAGCGGGATCTGACAGCATTTTGCAAAAATGGAACTGCCACTACTTATACTAAACAGTGTCCACAGAGAATTTATTCCATAGCTATTATTCATCATATTAATTTAAGGTATATAAGGCCCTTCAAATAATGGATCTTGGATTATAAGGTACTTTTGCATCATTTTTTCTAAGCTGTATATGTAAAGATCTACCATATGCCCATAAAGGAACTTCCTGCAAGACCTTCCACAGGTGAAATCAACTGACTTCTAAAACTTGAAGGCTCTATCAGGGGTGAGGGCATATCAAGTGCAAAGAACTCCACACTGTTGTGTTACGTTGCACAGTTGATTTCTTTCTCACCAATTAGAACAGTAGCTCTGACTTCCTGTAATGCATTCTCCATATTTTCCTTCTACTCTGCAATTAATGCTTGCAGGAAAATGAGGAGCGGAAAGCATAAATAGAAAATCACATTTAATCAGCTTCCAATTTTTGTTTGTCTTCAAATGCTTTGTCCCTCCCATCTCTAACAGCTTCCAGAACTGCATTTAGAAGAAGAAAATACTTGCAGTCACATCGTTTTCTGGTTCTCTGATTGACTGACAGGCTGTACAGCAGCGCATTGTTGCACTCTACCATTTTCACAGTGGGTGGTACTGCACAATAGTGATGAGAAACCATAATGATACTGCATCAAAAGTCACGAAAATATAAATATGACATGAACTTCTTCAATTCATGAAGCCTCATCCCTTTATCTATTTACTTACATCACGGCTATATAGAACGGGGATGGGAAATTTTAACCCTATACTTTCCAGGCATACTTAAATGAGATTTGAATCTAAAAGCTGTTTGGAGACACATGCTTTAATATAGGTGTATTCCAGCTCTTCAAGCACAGTGACTCTGTACATTTATGAAATTTCCTTTCTAAGCACTTCTTATCAGAGGAGATTTAAAGCAGATGGAAATTATTCAATGTAGTTATGAATTGAAAGCTCATAAGCTAGCTGCTCTTCAAGTGCTCAGAACACCTGGGCCACCAGAACTGCTGAAGTAGACAATGGCATTTATACTGAGATTACAGCATCATCTTATTCTAAATGGTATTTTTGTCTTTAGAGTGCAAGAGGGATGCCAGTGCTTCTCGGTGCTTAATTGGTTTTCTCCTTTGACTTTAATTAAACTCACCCTAAGCTTGCAAAACCCCAAGGCTGCTACTTAAGGGGGAGAAACCCTGTGTTTGTTTCCAGCTTTGAATACAGTATGATAAAGAATCAATTGTACTATTTGATTAACTGAATGTGTGTTTATTTCACAGTTTTAGACAACATAACTGTTACAAAATCAACACACACTAAATGTCACTTGATTGTGGACAAAGGCACAATGAATTTTGAAAATCCCCAATAAGGCTTTTTACAACATATTTAATGTGACAAGCTCTAATGTATATGTTCACTTTTCAGCAAAGCCCTTTTATAGTAGGCCTAATTACAAATCCTCATTATTTACTATTTATCTAAGTATCAGAGCATTTAAAAGAAACGTCAGCTTTGGCATTTATTTCAGTTAATGTCAGGACAAGGATCAAGATCTTAAGCATTCTGGGCAGACCTAAATTCCCATCTGCTTACTCAACCCTTTATTGGAAAGTCATTTAAATTGACTGAGTCAGTTGTACCTGAACCTGAAGAGAGCTTTCTACCTTTTCAAAGATGAGTCAGCACTCAGTTTTAATATTGTGCCTTATCTAGGGACTAGACAATCAAAACAAGATTAGAAACACACATCCTTACTGGATGCTTCAGAGTTCTATATTACTAGGAACCACCTACATAAGCAAACAAATGATAAATTTAGACTCAGAAAAGGGAAAGAAAGAAAGAAAGAAAGAAAGAGAGAAAGAAAGAAAGAGTCATTTGAAATGCCACCATACTATTAAAACCCATCTATAAGTGATTATAATCTTAAAATAGTATTTTAGGAGTGCAGTTTTCTAAGCCACATTTTTAATAATTGGTGCACTGCTTCATCACTCTGCATCCATTAATTAATAATCCTTACATCAACCTTATGAAGAATATCACTTCTATCATTCAGCCATAAAAACAGAGGTAGAGCAGGAGTAGAGTAATATATCAAAGTCACATAGGTAGGAAGGAGTGAATCCAGATGAAAACCTTGTTGGTTTAATGACAAACATTCCTTTTATTTTAAATTATAATGTACTTTGGAGATTATAATATAAATATATTTCTCCCTCCTTCCTCCAAAACCTCCTAAGAACACCCTCCCCAAGTTCCTTCATTAATTGTTATTGTATGCATATGAATGTCTTCAGGGCTAACCATTTGTCATTAGACTTTCAATTAGTGTGCTCTTCCATGGGAAGACCCATTCTCTCATGCCCGACTTTTCTTAGTTGGCTGCAGCTCTTTGTATAGGGTTGATGCTTCATGGGAATTTCCCCATCCTCTTTGTCATGTTCTTTGGTGCCATCCTTGTTCAGCTCACTATTGATCAGTCATGTGGATGGGATTTGTGAGTATAGTTTCTGACATTACTAGGAGACACAGGCTCACAGTAAACACCCTAAGCCTCTGGTTCTTACAATTTTTCTGCCCCATTTTGCACCATGTTCCCCGAGCCTTAGGTGCTGGAACATTTCCCAAATGAATGCATGGTTATTGAGCTCCACAATTCTGCATTTTATCTATAAATATTTGTCCTAATACTCACAGAAAAGGATAATCTTTCTTCACTCATCAAGATAACTTCTCTTTCCAACAAAGACCACTACCGAAAACTACAATCAATCAAAGCCTCTATTTTAGCTGGCTAATCACCATATCATTGATCTACCAAATTAGCAACTAAACAAATCTCAGCATACTGACCTATAGAAAAGCTGAAAGGTGGCTTCTAAGTTCATTGAACCTGATGATGCAAAGTTATTTTAAGAAGATGCTCAGTAATGTTTTACTAACCCACTTGAATTCAAGTAAATGTTCCCAGACGCCATACAGGCTGAGGACTATGTTAATATTCGTATTGTAGGCTGCTCTCCAGGGAACATGAATGGGAAGAGGAGCCAGTGAATCAAAATTGAAACTGAAGTTCATCTTGTCAAATATTAATTTCAATAATGTATTCATTCAGCAGCTCTTTATTTGACTATGCACCATGTGTTAGGACTGAGCTCAGCTGGGCCATTTACATTCATCTCATCTGGAGAGAAAAGAGCATCTTGTAGTAGATTTTAGTGAAAGTGAGAACACTAAATCAACACATAGTGAGAAACTAAAGAGAAGGAGACTATAGCCACTTTCAAGAAGCGTTTATTCTAGCTAGGTACAAAAAAAATGCATCAACTCTCATTCTGCCAAGTACTTAGAGAGATTGTTTTTGACTTCTAATGGGGTTATGCTTAAGTTTACTATATGGTAAACTGAAAACTCATCAAATGCATATGGCTTTCAAAAACTCATAGTTTAGCATTACAGTATAATACAGAAGATCACCTGTTTTTCAGCCTAATTGACATGCTATTTAGTCAACAAAAAAATCAAACATCAAAACTTGCACAAATATCTAGGAACAGTTTCTGCACATACTTTGATTTTATACCATCATAAGTTTTTAAAAATTAAGAGGTAACAGTGTAGATTGGGGGCTGTCTGTATAATTCATATCACTCTGGCAATGTGAAATAAGTAAGAATTCACGGCGATGGAGAAAAGACTTCAATCTAATTTCCATGACAAAGCTTGAAAATCTAGTGAAAAATGCAGATTTCTATTGGTAGGGCCAAAGAGTGCTAGGAATTGTGTTATTTCTAAGTTCAACCATGATGCTGATTTTTTCCAGTCTACACATTATATCTAGAGTACTAAGGGTCTAAACAGATTATTGAAACATTTATGGAGATACAGAGGCTGTGTTGTACCATGAAGGATGTAGGATATCCATGAAAGATGAAATGGGGCAAAAGCAAAGGCAAGAATGGTAACAAATAGAAAAATGTGTCACTATGGATTAGAGAAATTATGTTGCCCAATACTAGGAGACTGGTGGGAAAAGGGGTTAGAACTAGCTTTTGGATGCATGCCAAGCTTGGAAAATCAGTCATATAAAAAATGAGGAATCATAAAAGAATGCCACTTTAGAATTTTAAAGAAAATCTATAGTTTTAATCATAAAGTTATCCACCATATTTGAAAATCAGAGGCTTACCTTCTGTCCTTGCTAATTGGCCTGAATTTCTTTTCCATTTTCTTTAAAGACATATAAAAATGTTAAGACAGCCCTATACTAACTGAAAATTATCGGTAAATGGATATGTTCTTACAATGTTTAAACAACCCTGCTACTTGACAATATAAATACAATAGCCTATTGATACTGATTTGTGAGATACATTTATTTACAATGATGCACTTGGATCTGTACTTGTTGAGAAGGAATTACTGTAAGAAACCATTAAAAATGAGAGCGCTAAGCCAAGATAATGTGACTGATCACATCACCAAGTCTGGAGGAAGCAGCAAACTTCTTTTTCAGAATGCTGGTTGTAATGGAAAATTTAAAAAAATTCATTGAGCACTTCAGTTTTATTTCTCCTTAAAATAAAATAGATGACTTAGTGTGTATAAAATGACAAAAGTAAATCATCAATTCACTAAAATTGAGTCTGATTGATATTTCTGAAAATTATTTTTCACATTTCAATCACTGAATGGTGTCAAAGACATAGCTTTATAGCATTTTTGGAACTCAGTCTATTGTTGTTCATCACAAAAATGATGAAACTCTACTGATGATGGTTATTACCTGGCTATGCAATGCAGTAGAGTATTGGATTTTTTTCCTTGTCTATGATGAATAAATAACCATTCCCCTCATGTACAGAAGCTCAAGGTTCCCAATACATTCTCTTCATCAGAAAAAAATGCAGATTTTGTGAAAAGTCAATATGAAACAGAGACTCCTATGGCTGTCCTTGAATTCAGAAGTCAAATCACATCCATTCTTAAGTGAACACGAGCTATCCCATTCAGACCCTGGAAACAGTAGGCAAATGCAAAAGGGAAACTTTTCAGCTCTGCAGACATGGAAAAACTATAGCCTTAAAACAATCTTAGCTAGAAAAAGCAATGCTTATTTTATAATTGTGTATATGTGTGTATCCAGCCATATGCATAGGCACATTTCTCAGACTGTTACTCCAAATTACTAGATTCACAGTGCTATGCAGACACTAGGCAAAGATGTAATGTAGTGTGGTGTAAATTTTCATTAAAAATGCAAATTGCGGTTTAAACTTCAAAACAGCAGAATTCTTGTGATCCATTTACAGCTTTACAGTGTGATTCATACTTAAACAGCAGCCCTGTCTGTATTGTTAATAACTCTCAAATGGAAATGATGCTGTAGAAAAATCAAGGTAGTCACTACAATGGTTTGTAATAAAATGATTGTTCTGTGGATCTTAGGAGAGCCAGTGAGCCTTTCTTCTGGTTCTTGTGATAATTTACCTTTAGACTCCTTAAGAAATGTCAACTGGAATAAAATTTTCTTCACAACTAACTGCTAAGCAGACACGGATTTCATCATTTTCCAAAATATCTAGAACAACTTTGAACTTTCAAGGTTCAGGTTGCTTGCTACTGAAAACTTGTGATTTTTTTCCCATTAAAAAGTATGTTGTTGGGCTGGAGAGATGGCTCAGCGGTTAAGAGCACCCGACTGCTCTTCCAGAGGTCATGAGTTCAATTCCCAGAAACCACATGGTGGCTCACAACCATCTGTAAAGAGATCCGATGCCCTCTTCTGGTGTGTCTGAAGACAGCTACAGTGTACTTATATATAATAAATAAATAAATCTTTAAAAAAAAAGTATGTTGTTGTTAGAATATGAGATGCACAAAGTTCTCAAGTTAGAAGTTAGAAAAGTGATTTTGACCATGTAAATCAGGAAAATAAGTCTGACCCTTACTGAATATATGAATCAGCATTTTAACTTATGACTAAGATGAAGGAACAAGACTGACCTACTAGCCGGAAACAATGAGATAGACAGGAAAAGTGTCATGGAACAGATTTTAGTGATAATTGGCACCTATTGACAAATGAGAGTAACAGAGTGATAGGCAACATGAAGAATGAATCCTAGGGTAGCTCTAGATGCCTGACTTAAAGTGGTCTCTACGGCATGGCACAGAGAATATAAAATCTTCTTGTTAGAAGTTGACATCAAACATGATTTCAGAATCTAAACATAGAGAGCCATGGTAGCTTGAATTTGAGAAATGTATCACTGGTAAAGAGAAAACTACACAGAGAGATTGTCAGAGACCTAGTCCACGTGTCACTCCCTCATATTGACTTACTGGTGATCAGAACAGACATTTGATAAAATTTAAGGGCAAGAAAAGTACCACATAAAATGATTTAGAAGGAACAGTATGTGGCATTTTTCACAGGGCTAGGAATAGTGTCTCATCTCATAAGCCAGACTGGCAAATCTCATATTTCATATATGGGATTCTTAATCTTATTATATCATATTGGGGAAGAATCACCATTAGACTAAACTAATCTTTGGCTCTGACTAACAAATATTCAAAGCAAGGGTCATACTACCCTCAGTTAACTTAAATACATTCCATATTGTAGCTTTAAAGTACTTAAAGGGATACAAAACTATCTAATACATAACAGGAAACCCACTGAAATATCGCCACAGTGTAATGGAATACAATGCACAATGAGGAGAACAGGTAATAAACTGAACTTTGAAATGGACACCAGTGTTAGCATTGGTGACAATAATGTTTAAATGATCACTTTAAATAAATTTCCTGTGTACGAATGTGACAGAGAGAAGGAAGTATACATTCAAATTGAATCAACTATCTTTCAGAGAAAACAATTGCTATGTGAGTGAAAAGACTGCATGAGCTGATACCAGTGCAATGTCAGGTATTACAAAACAAAGTCTTCTTGGACTGGAACTCTTAGCAAGAAAAACTAAACTCAAGAAGCTGTAGGGAAAAAGGATTAAAGATCTTCACTAACCCTACATCCAACAGAAGGCCAATATCCAAAAATATATAAAGAACTTAAGAAGGTAGGCTCCAACAAACCAAATAACCTAATTTAAAATGGGGCACAGAGCAAAATAGAGAATTGTCAACAGAGGAATCTCAAATGGCAGAGAAGCACTTAAATAAATGTTCAACGTCCTTAGTCATCAGAGAAATGCAAATCAAAACAACCCTGATATTCAACCTTATACCAATCAGAATGGCTAAGATCAAAAACTCAGAGATAGCATATGCTGGCAAGGGTATGGTATAAGGGGAATCCTTCTTCATGGTTGGTGGGAGTGCATACTTACATGACCACTTTGAAAATTAATTTTGTGGTTTCTCAGAAAATTAGAAATAGTTCTACCTGAAGACCCAGCTCTACTGCTACTGGGCATATATTGAAAAGATGCACTCCTGTCCTGTAAGGGAAGCATGCACCACTATGTTCATAGCAACTTTATTCATAGTTGCCAAAAAGTAGAATCGATCCAGATATCCCCCAATCAATAAATAGGTACGGAAAAATGTGTATCATTTAAACAATGGAATACTAGTCCGCTATTAAAAACAAGGACACCATTAATTTTGCAGGCAAATGAATGGAGCTAGAAAATACCACCCTGAGTGCTGTAACCCAGAACAAAAGGAAATGCATGTAGATACTCACTGTTAAGTGAATATTAGCCATAAAATACAAGATTCCCCTGATAGACTCCATAGAACGAAAAAAGCTAAACAAGAAGGTCCAAGATTTAAGATCCTTGTATCTCACTTAGAAGGGGGAATGAAGTTCCCATAGAAGGCAAATTAAGGGAAGGACCTGGGTGGAAAAGGGGATCGTAAGTGAAATGGGGGATCAAATAAGGGAGGGACAAGAGAAAGGTCAGGAGAATGAATGGAAATCTTCATCTGCCAGGTGTGGTGGTGGTGGTGAATTATTGGACAATTGCAGAAATCAGGGATGTAGGAGACTCCCACAAGTCAATGAGGGTGACCTTAGGCAAGGTGCCTAACACTGGGGATATGGACCCTGAAAAGGCTACTTCCTATAGCCAGACAGGGTTCTTACTGGAGAGATAAGGACATGAACCCACCCACAAACCTTTCAACCCAAAATCTGTACAGTTTAAAAGAAATTCAGAGACAAACCTGGAGCAGAAAAT